>NC_054489.1:6487019-6729519 GCF_017639515.1 Carcharodon carcharias | reverse complement strand
GACTGGAGCATGAAAATCAAGGCTGACACTCCTCAGTGCTTTAGGGGCTGTTGTATAGTTTGGATGAGATGTTAAACTGAGGCCCCTGTCTGCGCCTCTCAGGTGGCCATAAAAGATCTCAGAGCGATATTTCAAAGAAGATCTTAGGGGCCCTTTCCGCTTGCAATGGGCCTTTTCTGGTCTAGCAGAGACACACTTGTGCTGTTGATCCTGGGAGGTTGCTGGTGGGGTTCCTGCTCACTGGCAAGAAAGCTGCCTACCACTCTCCATGGATGTACAACCTCCCATCCAGGAAACTAGGCCAGGGTCAGAGATGGGTCAGATGCAAATGAGGGCCCTTTGAAAAGCACTCAATAACTTATGGGCTACTCAATCTTCGAAAAGGGGGTGGTGGTGGGGGGGGGGAGGGGGGTTGGTGGTGGTGGTAGTGAAATACTGACAGGTAGAGAGAAAAAAAGCTACACAAGTTAACATTCTGTGCTGTTGCCCTCTCACTTTGGTGAGTCTTCTACCCTGCCGAACATTTCCCAATAACATCTGTAAACACAAGATGACTCAGGAAGGTGGTATAGTTAAGTGAATCACTTCGCTCTGCTGGACTCAAGGCTGCAGGAAATCCTCTTACACTCAATGTTCCACAACCTGCATGGAAATTACAAAATGGGAACTGGCCACACTGCCTGACCAGCCTGTGTTAACATTTACCAATAAGCACTTTGACCGTAAATTTTGTGAATGGCATCACTGTAGCTTAATACCCCACAGCCCTTAATGTACTACCCTGATATAACCCACAGCCCTCACTGTAATTCCCTGATATACCCCACAGCCCTCACTGTAATACCCTGATATACCCCACAGCCCTCACTGTAATACCTTGATATACCTCACAGTTCTCACTGTAATACCCTGATATACCCCACAGCCCTCACTGTAATACCCTGATATACCCCACAGCCCTCACTGTAATACCCTGATATACCCCACAGCCCTCACTGTAATACCCTGATATACCCCACAGCCCTCACTGTAATACCCTGATATACCCCACAGCCCTCACTGTAATACCCTGATATACCCCACAGCCCTCACTGTAATACCTTGATATACCTCACAGCTCTCACTGTAATACCCTGATATATCCCACAGCTCTCACTGTAATACCCTGATATACCCCACATTCTCACTGTAATACCCTGATATACCCCACAGCCCTCACTGTAATACCCTGATATACCCCACAGCCCTCACTGTAATACCCTGATATACCCCACAACTCTCACTGTAATACCCTGATATACCCCACAACTCTCACTGTAATTCCCTGATATACCCCACAGCCCTCACTGTAATACCCTGATATACCCCACAGCTCTCACTGTAATACCCTGATATACCCCACAGCCCTCACTGTAATTCCCTGATATACCCCACAGCCCTCACTGTAATACCCTGATATACCCCACAGCTCTCACTGTAATACCCTGATATACCCCACAGCCCTCACTGTAATTCCCTGATATACCCCACAGCTCTCACTGTAATACCCTGATATACCCCACAGCTCTCACTGTAATACCCTGATATACCCCACAGCTCTCACTGTAATACCCTGATATACCCCACAGCCCTCACTGTAATTCCCTGATATACCCCACAGCCCTCACTGTAATTCCCTGATATACCCCACAGCCCTCACTGTAATTCCCTGATATACCCCACAGCCCTCACTGTAATACCCTGATATATCCCACAGCTCTCACTGTAATACCCTGATATACCCCACAGCTCTCACTGTAATACCCTGATATATCCCACAGCCCTCACTGTAATACCCTGAGATACCCCACAGCCCTCACTGTAACACTGCAGCCTTTGATGAAACAAGCAATTTTCTTTGTGGCTCCTATATCAATAGCGAGTCCACAGAAACCACCCTCTCAAAGCCCATCCCACTGCAGCTGCCTGATTGTATGTGGCTTGCAGAACAGCAGCACAGAGGCTCCACAGCACTTAAGTGAAAATTACCATTATTATACACAGGCAATTGACTGCTAAAGTGTGTTAAATTAATTATTCTGTTTTTAACATTTCCATTTGTCTCCTGCATGTGCCTCACACGCGTGGCATCAAAACGGCTGTTTCTGTTTCTGTGCAGTGTAGCTGAACATTCTAGATTAATGATTCAAGTTCACACGGGGTGTTTTAATTTAGACCCCTCCCTTGACTTGGACACACTGTAGGGGTTGTCCAATATGCTGACTGTAGGTTACGTACAATCTATTTATAATATTAATATAATTATGAATTTTCTGGCTGGCGCATTTTGTCCCTCACACTTTGGGTGGCATGGCCTATATAGATGCAAATTAATGGCACATTTCCATGTGACTGGATCACGCTTAACGCTCTTAAAATAAAAGAAAAGAACAAATCACAGCAAAACAAGTCAATGCCAAACCAATCAAAAGAGGGAAAGGGGCAGAGTTATCCAATGAGAAACTGACAAGGATTCAGGAAAATGACAAATCAAGACTGGTCAGCCAATAAAAGATAAAGAAAATGAAACCAATAAAACGATCTTGAATACTGAAAATAGCGAGAATCTTTGTTTACTTCAGTTAAAAAATGCACATTGTGGTGAGAATCAGACTTGCGGCAAATAAATACAAAACATAAACATAAGAAATGGCAGCAGTGACAGACCCTTTAAATCTGCTCCATCATTCAATGAGACTGTGCGGAATTTCGGCTTCACTTTCCCTCCCTACCCCCATGTCCCTTGATTCCCTTGGTGCCCAAAAATCTATTGATCTCAGTCTTGAATATACTCATCAACCAAGCACTCACAGCTTTCTGCAGTAGAGTATCCCAAAGATTTACAACACTCCTGTGTGAGGATATTTCTCCTCATCGCCGCTCTAAATGGACGATGTCTTATCCTGAGCCTGTGACCCTCCCTTCAGCCATAGGAGCTTTATGCATGTCAATGAGATCACTTCTCATTCTTCCAGGCTCTATAGATCTATTCTAGTCAATTTCTCATCAAAGGACAATCCTCTTATCCCAGGGATCAATCCCATGAACCTTCGTTGCACCCTGTCTAAGGCAAGTAGAGGAACATCTGTTATCCAGTATGTTCCAGGAATGGGATATGCCGGTTAATCAAATACGCCAGTCAACTAAGATGTAAGGTGAGTTCCACGTTTTCATTCAATAACAACTCTCCAGGCTGATCACACCGATATTGAGGTCTCACGAGAAGTGCGAATTGAGTAAGTGGCGCTGCAGGGAAATGGTGCTGCAGACCAGAATGAGGACAGGCCATTGATAACTACTACCGGTGAGACTGACATCTCCAATCAAAAAACAGACCCGACAGACCCAACCCTGGAATTCCAGTTAATAGAGAATTCCGGTCGGTAGCGTGCTGGATAACAGAAATTTTACTGCACGTTCTTATTTAGATAAACAGATCAAAACTGTACACTGTACTCCAGGTGTGATCTCACCAAAGCCCTACTCAACTATAACAAGACTTCCTTAATCTTGTCCTTCAATCCTCTTGCAATAAAAATTAACATAACATTTGCTTTTCTAATTGATTGTTGTAACCCGGTGCACTTTAATAAAAACAGCTGAAAAAGAGTTTGCAACCTAACGTATTTGCTGTCATGGGGTGAGCTCCTGAGCACATGTCCGCCCTGTCAATAAGACCACCTAGTTTCACCTCTCCACCTCACCTCAGCTCAGCTGCTGCTGAAACCCTCCAGAATTGATTATTTCAACACGCTCCAACCACCCTCCCACATTCTACCAGCGATAAGTTTGAGATCATCGAAAACGTTCCTGCCTATATACTAACTTGCACAAGTCCCATTCACCCATCACTCCCTGCGCTCACTGACCTACATTGAAATCTCAACTTTAAAATTGCTATCCTTGTTTTTTTAATCACTTCTATGGCTTCTCCACACCCTATCTCTGTAATCTCCTCCAGCTTTACAGCCCTCAGAGATATCTGCCCTACCCCAATTCTGGCCTCTTGAGTATCCCTGCTCCTCCATTGATGGTCATGCCTGGGCCTTAAGCTCTGGAATTCTCTCCCTAAAACTCTCCAGCTCTCTGCTCCTTGCTCTTCCTTTAAGGCGCTCCTTAAGACCTAGCTCTTTGACTAAGTTTGTGGTCACCTGCTCTGATACCTTATGTGGCTTGATTCTGTGAAGGTTCTTTGAGCCTTTAACTACATTAAAGGTGCTATATAAATCCAAATTGTTGTTGTAACACATCTGGCAAATACAATTTCCCATTCATAAGAGCATGCTGACACTTTCCGAGTCCCATGTCGCCACACCCTTAATAATAGATTCTAGCATTTTGCCTACTACTGATGTCAGGCTAACTGACTTATAGTTCTCTTTCTGTTTTCTCTTTCCTTTTGTTGGGAACCTGGGACTATTCAGAAGCCCCCTGATTACACAATTTACCTGATCTCAGACTTAACGAGCACTCCGAATGCGTGAATATCTGTACTGACCAGTCAGGCAGAAATGGAGGGCGTTCACCAAGCTCTTGGTCCACCTGGACAAAGCAGAGCTGCCCCCATCCCAGTGGCCTGTCACAGGGTTGGCATCCACTCAAGAGTTCCTGTCGCTTAATGTTGCCACTGCACACATGAGGGATCATTGCACAAATCCACATCTCACCACCCATTGGGCAACTAGTTTAGCCCTTGACAACAACTTGCATTTATATGGCACCTTTGACATAGTAAAACATCCCAGGGTGCTTCATAGGGGCAATATCTGACAAAACTTAGCCTCATAAGGTGAAGTGCAAAGATCTTAGAGGGTTACATGACTGGAGGAGATCAAACAAAACCCATCAGTTAATATAACCATGGCTGACCTCATAAAATAACCAGAGAGTGGGGCTGGGGGAATTAGGGTGCATAAAAAGATGATTATTTATGTACATAAGAACGATTCCCTCCGGGACACCCTGGTCCACTCCTCCATCACCCCCTGCACCTCAATCCCCTCCCACGGCACCTTCCCATGCAACTGCAGAAGGTGCAACACCTGTCCCTTTACTTCCCCTCTCCTCAACATCCAAGGGCCCAAACACTCCTTTCAAGTGAAGCAGCATTTCACTTGCACTTCCCTCAATTTAGTCTACAGCATTCGCTGCTCCCAGTGCGGTTTCCTCTACATTGGAGAGACCAAACGCAGATTGGGTGACCGCTTTGCCGAACACCTTCGGTCTGTCTGCAAGCATGACCCAGACCTCCCTGTCGCTTGCCATTTCAACACTCCACCCTGCTCTCATGCCCACATGTCCGTCCTTGGCTTGCTGCATTGTTCCAGTGAAGCTCAACGCAAACTGGAGGAACAGCACCTCATCTTCCGACTAGGCACTTTACAGCCTTCCGGACTGAATATTGAGTTCAACAATTTTAGATCATGAACTCTCTCCTCCATCCCCACCCCCTTTTCGATCCCCCTTTTTTCCAATAATTTATATAGATTTTTCTTTTTCCACCTATTTCCATTATTTTTAAATGTATTTCCATCCATTGTTTTATCTTTGCCTTTTAGCCTATTTCGATCCCTCCCCCTGCCCAACCCTCACTAGGGCTATCTGTACCTTTATTATCGCATTCCTTAGATAATATTACCAGCTTCAACACCTCTTTGTCCTTTTGTCTATAACATCTTTTGGTTATCTCCACCTACCTCTGGCCCTCTATCCAGCTCTACTTGTCCCACCTCCCCTTAAACCAGCTTATATTTCACCTCTTTTCTATTTTTCCTTAGTTCAGTTGAAGAGTCATACGGACTCGAAACATTAACTGTATCCCTCTCCGTAGATGCTGTCAGACCTGCTGAGTTTTTCCAGGTATTTTTGTTTTTGGTTTAGATTTCCAGAATTGGTAGTTTTTTTGCTTTTATCAATTTAGTAAACGTTCTCTGAACTGCCTCCAATGCATCCTTCCTTAAATAAGGAGTCAAAAACTGCACACAGTATTCAAAGTGTGGTCTCACCAATGCACTGTAAAACTGAAGCATAACATCCTTACTTTTATGTTCAATCCCTTTCATAATAAAGGATAGCATCCCATTAGCCTTCTTAATTACTTGCTGTACTTGCATACTAACTTTTTGTGACTCATGCATTAGAACATCTGGATCCCTCTGAACCTCAGAATTGTGCAGCCTTTCTCCATTTAAGTAGTACTCTTTATGTTCTTCTTGCCAAAGTAAACAACTTCACATTTTGCCACATTAAACTCCATTTGCCAGATCTTTGCCCACTCACTCAACCTACCTCTATCCATCTGCAAACTCACGTCTGCTTCACAGCATACTTTCTTACCTATCTTTGTGTCATCTGCAAACTTAGCTACCATGTCTTCGCTCCCCACATCTAAGTCATTGATATAAATCATAAAAAGTTGAGGTCCCAGCACAGATTCCTGTGGGACTCCACTTGTCACAGAATTACCTGGAAAAACTCAGCAGGTCTGGCACCATCGGCGGAGAAGAAAAGAGTTGACGTTTTGAGTCCTCATGACCCTTCAACAGAACTGTTCTGTTGAAGGGTCATGAGGACTCGAAACGTCAACTCTTTTCTTCTCCGCCGATGCTGCCAGACCTGCTGAGTTTTTCCAGGTAATTCTGTTTTTGTTTTGGATTTCCAGCATTCGCAGTTTTTTGTTTTTATCCACTTGTCACATCCTGCCAATCAGAAAAAGGCCCATTCATGGATACTCGCTGCTTTCTGCCAGCCAGCCAATCTTCCATCTGTGCTAATATGTTACCCCCTACACTAGGTGCTTTTATTTTCCATAATAACCTTTGATGCCTTCTGGAAATCCAAGTACAGTATGTCTACAGGCTCCCCTTTATTCACTGTGCATGTAACTCTTTCAAAAAACTCCAATAAATTGGTTAAACATGATTTTCCTTTCACAAAACCATGCTGACTCTTCCCAATTGCCTTGAGCTCTTCTAAGTGCCCAGCTATAACCTCCTTAATAATCAACTAACAACTTCCCCACAACAGACATCAAGTTAACTGGTCTATAGTTTCCTGTTTTCTGCCTCCCTCCATTCTTGAATAGAGGGGTTATTTTTGCTACTTTCCAATCTGATGGAACCTTTCCAGAATCTAGTGAATTTTGGAAAATTAACATCAGCGCATTGACTACCTCATTAGCCTCTTTTTAAGATGGTTACCTAGGTTGTAGCCCACCGGGACCTGGGGATTTGCCAGACCCCAGCTCCATCAATTTGCTCTGTACCATTTCCCCAGTGATTTCCATTTCACCAAGTTGCTTTCTCCTGATCACTTCCTGATTTGCAGCTATTACTTAAATGTGTTTAGTATCCTCTATAGTGAACACAGAAGCAAAATAGTTGTACATTTCTTCCACTATTTCCTTATTATCTACTGTTAACTCCCCACGGTCACTCTCCAGAGGACCAACACTCACCTTACTTACTCTTTTCCTTTTTAAATACCTGTAGAAACTCTTGCTATCTGTTTTTACATTTCTAGCTAGCTTCCTCTCAATCTAATTTCTTTCTCCTGGTTAACCTTTTAGTCATTCTCTGCCATTCTTTATATTCTGACCAATCATCTGTCCTGCCACTCACCTTTGCAGAGTTGTATGCTTTTTCCTTAAGTTTAATGCTTTCCTTAACTTCTTTAGTTAACCACAGATAGTGGGTCATCCCCTTAAGAATTTTCCTTTATAATAGGAATGTACTTATTCTGAAAACTCTGAAACATGCCCTTAAATATCTGCACTGCTTCTCTATTGATTTATCCCCTAGCCTAGTTTCCCAGTTCACTTCAGCTAGCTCAGCTTTCATCCCCACAGAGTTGCCCTTATTTAAGTTTAAGATACTAGTCTTAGACCCACACTTCTCCCTTTCAAATTGGATGTTAAATTCAATCATTTTGTGGTCACTGCTACCTAAGGGTACCTTTGCTCTGAGGTCATTAATTATGATGGAGTCAATTGCAGCTGCAAATCCCAGGCAGGAGGGCAGGTCAGGTAGCTACTCAGCACCCCTCTTTCCTGATGAGTGCCTTGCTGTCCTCCTGGAGGGGGTGGCTGCCAGGTAGAACACTTTTGTCCCCAGAGATGGGAGAAGAGGCCACCACACCTTACAAAGAGGGCATGGGGAGAGGTGGTAGCCCAAGTTAGCAGCCATGTCGTGGTGCGTTGCACATGGGTGCAGTGCCAGAAGCATTTCAATGACCTGTTGCACTCAGGAAGGGTGAGTACTGTGTTGGCATGGGTCAGTGTGCAGATGTGTTAAAGTACGGCCAATCCCCCCGTGGAGCTTAGGGATCCTAGAGTCTGAGTGCCAACTGTCAATCATGCCAGGAATGGCCAGGGGGGTGAGCCCCGGCTGCGTGGACTGAGAGCCTTGCTTGGATGTGCCCTGCAAGGTGTTCCTCAGCTGGGGTTGGTCAGGTTGAAATGGTGCTGCAGGTAGAGAGCGGACTAATCTATGCTTCTCTGTCCTTTCAGGAGAAGACAAGGCATAAACAAGCTGAGAGGGCACGTACAGACAGAGGCCCTGAACAACCTGCTGCTGCTGACCAGGTTCGAGCAGGACGCCCTTAAGCTGGAGAGCCAGCATGCTCCACGTGCAACCGGGCGTGGAGAGGCAGGGATGCCAGACGAAGGTAAGAGCGCAGTGCATATAGGTACGGCTTTCGAATTATGCAACCATTCTAGTTTAGTCTCTTCATTGATTGGAGCCTCAAACGTGGAGGCCCCATTGATCATTGAAAGATGATGGCACCATGATACAGATTTCCAATGTCTCACCCATGTGCTTGGCATGCACAGTGACAGTGTGATGACTTTAACTAACAACATGTCCTTCTTCTCCCTTTTAGATTCACCAGCATGTGTCTGATCTGCAGACCCCGAAGGGCCTGACACGGGAGGACCACCGGGCATCACTTTCACCTGCATCACACCCACTGTTGGAAGCAGGCACCAGCACAGATACCAGATGGGCATTACACCGGGCTAGTATCTCAGTGCACATTGGTGAGGGGACTTCACAGTCGCTTGAGGTGCAGGTGGAGGCAGAGAGTGCCCAGGGCACCGGCAGTCAGAGGGCTGCTGGAGACCAGGACGATGCTCAGTCAAAGGCTGATGATGAGCCTCTGGAGTTGTCCAGTAGGCAGCAGATGCTGGATGTCCAACGGGATGTGCGGGAGGATCTGGCAGAGATTGTTGGGGTTCTGTGTGCCTTGGTCTCTGTGATTGAGGAGTTCATGCAAAGCGTGAGCACTGCAATGACCTTCACAGGCGAGTGCACTGCCTCCTCCATTGAGAGAGTGGCGAGTCTCATGGAGACGCAGCTCCAGAGACAGAATGAAGGGTTCCTGGGATTGCGCTTGAACCCGCAAGCCCTGTCACAGGCACTGACCTCAAGTGGTCAATGTCCATGTGGGAGATGGAATGAGGCACCCAGTATCCCAGCTGGGTGCCCATCCACCAGCGGTGAGCAGGGAGATCCAGAGTGACCTCACATTGGCACACAAGCTGCCTGTCGTCTCTACGGGCTACTCTCAGGGTGCTCCGGATGATGGCAGCAGCCCCTCTGCCAGTGACTGTCGTATCTGATGGGACTGCGATGACTGGGGAGATGTCAACCGTGGCACTTGCTTCTCCCTCTCAGGTGAGGCCAGCACAGGCTCCACTGGCCAGAGGACGACCACCAAGGTCATCAAGACCAACAAAACAGCAGAGTCGGCAGGCTGCCTCCAATGCGGGTGCCAGCGAGGGGGGAGCACCTAGACGTAGCTCTCACAAACATAAGTTAGAAGCACCAGTGAACACAAGAGAGACAGGTCACGGGTGATTTTACTTTAATTTATGTTTACTTTACCTATACTGGTCTGAGAATGGAAACCAGAGAAGTTTATGTAAATAATTTTGAATTGTCCACGAGATGTATTTTGTTTTTGTCGTCATGGCCTGAGTGTACTTCACCTTTTTATTTTATTGGTGCAGGGTACGCCAGTGTGTAATGCTGGACGTAGGTGTCTCTTAACTTTATTGCACAGGCACTGAGTGTTCAAATGAAAGGGTTCTTTCAGACAGCCGGGATGGAGGAGGCAGCCCTGGCATGTGTTTGAAGCTGGTCTTTGATGGCCTAGCTGTAGGACCGTTGGATCAAGGCATCCCTGATGTCCCTGCCTTCCTGGAGGTTGCTGAGGTCTGGGTCCACGCCCTCAACTTTCTACTCACCCTGCTCATCTTCAGACATCTTCGGATCTTGTGGCCTGTGCAGCAGTGTTAAGGTCCTCTCCCTCCAGTGGGTTCCCCCTAACCAGTGCCAGATTGTAGAGAGCACAGCATGCAACGACTACCAGTGACACCCGCTCTGGGGGGTATTGAGTGCTCCCCATGAATGGCCCAGGCATCGGAAGTGCATCTTCAGAAGGCCTATGAAGACCTTGTGGAGGCATGACTTATATTGTAACACTTCTCTGCCTCTGATCTTGGGTGGCAGAAAGACGTTGAGCCACCTCTTCAACGGGTAGCTCTTGTCACCCAGCAGCCACCCATCCATTCGGGCTGGAGCGTTGAAGAGCCTTTTTAATGGTACGTGGGCATCACTGACTAGACCAGCATTTATTGCCCAGAGGGCATTTAAGAGCCAACTATGCTGTGGGTCTGGAATCGCATGTAGGCCAGACCAGGTAAGGATGGCGGATTTTGTTTCCTGAAAGGACATTAGTGAACCAGGTGGGTTTTGACAACAACCAACAATGGTTTCATGGTTATTGTTAGACTCTTAATGCCAGATTTTTATTGATTTCAAATTCCACCATCTACAGTGGTGGTATTCGAACCTGGGTCCCTGGAGTATTACCCTGGGTCCAATAACAAACCCATTACACCATTGGCACCTGGGAGTGTCTGAGTACGTAAGCATCATGGGAGCTGCCTGGGTACCTTGCACAGACTTGCAGAATCTGCATCCTGTGGTCACACACTATCTGCACATTCATGGAGTGGAATCCCTTCCTGTTGACAAAAGCACCGGGCTGACCCGCTGGCGCCTTGATGGCCACATGTGTTCAGTCGATTGCACCCTGGATGGCTCGCTCATCCTGGCTGCTCTTGTCCACATGGTGAAGAATAAAAGGTCAGTCCCACCTGAACAGAGCTTCTGACACCATTTTGGCGCAACTGTGGGCAGCCGATTGGGAGACTCCACACAGATCCCCCACTGAGCCCTGGAAAGAGACAGAGGCATAGGAGTTGAGGGCCGCTGTGACCTTCAGAGCCACTGGCATGGGGTGTCCACCCACACAGTCTGAGCTGATCTCAGGCCCAATCATCTGACAAATGGAAGTCATGGTCTCCCTAGAAAGGCGGGGCCTCTTGTGGCATTGCACCTTGGACATATTGAGATAGTTTCATCACCGCCTGTAAATCTTGGCAGGGGGATAGTGGTGTCTTCTGCGGCCCCTTCTACCTTGGACTATCTGCTGACCCTGTGCCTCTTGTGCCTGCGCCTCTCCTCCCACAGGTTCCTCCCTTGCACACTGCACTGGGACACCTGGCCTCCTCTCCCATCTGCCCCTCACTTCCTCCTCAGAGGAGGTGCCACCAGTAGAGAGCACAATCCCCATTACCAGGATAAAAGACTGATATGTGGAAGGGGCCACATGGTCCGAATCCTCCGGGGACCTGGTAGACAGCAATGAGCCCTGAAATTAGGACTGGAAATGCTCACAAAGTAGCCCTGAATAGAGATAAAGCTGCCAAGTGCCAATAAGCAACCAGCTGCAAACTATCACCAAAACTACTCACTATTCACATAGAAACATAGAAACTAGGAGCAGGAGTAGGCCATTCGACCCTTTGAGCCTGCTCCACCATTTACCATGATCATGGCTGATCATCCATCTCAATAGCCTGCTCCCACTTTCTCCCCATATCCTTTGATCCCTTTCGCACCAAGAACTATATCTAACTCCTTCTTGAAAACATACAATGTTTTGGCCTCAACTACTTTCTGTGGTAACGAATTCCACAGGCTCACCGCTCTCTGGGTGAAGATATTTCTCCTCATCTCAGTCCTAAATGGTCTACCCCTTATCCTCAGACTGTGACCCCTGGTTCTGGACTCCCAGACCATCGGGAACATCCTCCCTGCATCTACCCTGTCTAGTCCGGTTAGAATTTTATAGGTTTCTATGAGATCCCCCCTCATTCTTTTGAACTCCAGAGAATATAATCCAGATTGAGTCAGTTGTCAGTCTCACCATCCGAGGAATCAGTCGGGTAAACCTTCGCTGCACTCCCTCTATAGCAAGAACATCCTCCCTCAGATAAGGAGACCAAGACTGCACACAATATTCCAGGTGTGGTCTCACCAAGGCCCTGTACAATTGCAGCAAGACATCCCTGTTCCTGTACTCGAATCCTCTCACTATGAAGGCCAACATACCATTTGCCTTCTTTACTGCTTGCTGCACCTACATGCTTATCTTCAATGACTGGTGTACAAGGACACCCAGATTTCGTTGCACATTCCCCTCTCTCAATTTATAGCCATTCAGATAATAATCTGCCTTCCTGTTTTTGTTACCAAAGTGGAAAATGACACATTTATCCACATTATACTGCATCTGCCATGCATTTGCCCACTCACTCAGCTTGTCCAAATCACACTGAAACATCTCTGCATCCTCCTCACAGCTCACCCTCCCACCCAGCTTTGTGTCATCTGCAATATGGAGATATTACATTTAATTCCCTCATCTAAATCATTAATATATATTGTGAATAGCTGGGGTCCCAGCACCGATCCCTGCAGTACCCCACTAGTCACTGCCTGCCATTCGGAAAAAGACCCTTTTATTCCAACTCTTTGTTTCCTGTCTGCCAACCAGTTTTCTAGCCATCTCAATACACTACCCTCAGTCCCATGCACTTTAAATTTTACACGCCAATCTCTTATGTGGGACTTTGTCGAAAGCATTCTGAAAGTCCAAATAAACCACATCCACTGGCTCCCCCTCATCAACTCTCTAGTTACATCCTCCAAAAATTCCAGTAGATTTGTCAAGCATGATTTCCCTTCCATAAATTCATGCTGATTCTGCCCGATTCTGTTTTCCATGTGCTCAGCTATTAAATCTTTTATCATGGACTCTAGAATTTTCCCCATTACCAATGTCAGACTGACTGGTCTATAATCCCCTGTTTTCTCTCTACCTCCCTTTTTAAATAGTGGGGTTACATTAATTACCCTCCAATCCGTAGGAACTGTTCCAGAGTCTATAGAATCTCAGAAGATGACCACCAATGCATCCACTATTTCTAGAGGCATTTCCTTAAGTACTCTGGGATGTAGATTATCAGGCCCTGGGCATTTATCAGCCTTCAATCCCATCAATTTCCCCAACACCATTTCCCTACTAACACTGATTTCTTTCAGATCCTCCCTCTCACTAAACCCTGTGTTCCCCAACATTTCTGGTATGTTATTTGTGTCTTCCTTTGTGAAGACAGAACCAAAGTATGCATTTAGTTCATCAGCCATTTCTTTGTTCCCCATTATAAATTCCCCTGTTTCTGACTGTAAGGGACCTACATTTGTCTTCACCAATCTTCTTCTCTTCACATACCCATAGAAATTTTTAGTTAGTTTTTATGTTCCCCACAAGCTTACCCTCGTAATTTATTTTCCCTTTCTTAATCAATCCTTAGTCCTCCTTTGCTGAATTCTAAATTGCTCACAGTCCTCAGGTCTGTTGTTGTTTTTAGCCAATTTGTATGTCTCTTCCTTGGATCTAATACTATCTCTAATTACCCTTGTAAGCCATGGTTTGGCCACCTTTCCTGTTTCACTTTTGGGCTAGACAGGAATAAACAATTGTTGCAGTTCACCCATGTGCTCGTTGAATGTTTGCCATTGCCCATCCACCATCATCCCTTTAAGTAACGTTTCCCAATCCATCAGAGCCAACTCGCGCCTCATACCATCATAGTTTCCTTTATTAAGATTCAGAATCCTAGTCTCAGAATCAACTCCGTCACCCTCCATTTTGATGAAGAATTCTATCATATTATGGTCGCTCATCCCCAAGGGGCCTCGCATAACTAGATTGCCATTTATTCCTTTCTCATTACACAATACCCAGTCTAGGATGGCCTGTTCTCTAGTTGGTTCATCAACATATTGCTCCAGAAAAACATTCCGTATACACTCCAGGAATTCCTCCTCTACGGTATTGTTACTAATTTGATTTGCCCAATCTATATGCAGCTTAAAGTCACTCGTAATTACAGATCTTCCTTTATTGCATGCATCTCTAATTTCCTGTTTAATGCCATTCCCAACACCACCACTACATTTGGGGGTCTATTTACTATCTACACTAATGTTTCATGCCCCTTAGTGTTTCTCAGCTCTACCCATACAGATTCTACATCGTCGGAGCTAATATTTTTCCTCACTATTGCGTTAATTTCCTCTTTAACCAGCAATGCAACTCCACCGCCTTTTCCTTTTTGTCTGTTCTTTCTAAATACTGAATACACCTGGATGTTCAGTTCCTATCCTGGTCACCTGCAGCCATGTCTCCATAATCCCAACTGTATCATACTTGTTTACATCTATTTGTGCGGTTAATTCATCCACTTTATTGAGAATGCTCCTCGCGTTAAGGCACAAAGCCTTAAGGCTCTGTCTTTTTAACATTACTTGTGCCGTTCCCACTATTTTTCACTGAGGCCCTGTTTGATTCTTGCCATTTTCTTATTCCCCTTTCTGTCTTTTGTTCTTGTTCTTGATTCCCCCTCCTCTGACTCCTTGCAGAGGTTCCCATCCCCCTGCCATTTTAGTTTAAACCCTCCCCAACCACTCTAGCAAGTGATGTCCCCTAGGACATCAGTCCCAATCCTGCCCAGGTGTAACCTGTCTAGTTTGTACTGGTTCCACCTCCCCCAGAACCGGTCCCAATGCCCCAGGAATCTGAAACCATCCCCCTCACGCCATCTCGTCAGCCACGTATTCATCCGATATATCCTGCTGTTTCTACTCTGACTGGCACGTGGCACTGGTAGTAATCCTGAGATCACTACCTTTGAGGTCCTAATTTTCAACTTACTTCCTAACTCCCTATATTCTGCTTTTAGGACCTCATCTCTTTTTTTACCTATGTCGTTTGTACCAATGTGTACCACGACCATTGGCTGTTCACCCTTCCCCTTCAGGATGTCCTCTAGCCGCTCTGACACATCCTTGACCCTAGCACCAGGGAGGTAACATTTGCGGCCACAGAACCACCTATCTATTCCCCTGACAATTGAATCCCCTATAACTAATGCACTCCCACACTTTTTACTCCTCCCCTGTGCAGCAGAGCCAACCTTAGTGCAACGAATTTGGCTGTTGCTGCTTTCCCCTGAGAGGCCATTCCCTCAACAGTATCCAAAGCGGTATATCTGTTTTGCAGGGGAATAGCCACAGGAGATTTCTGCACTGCCTGCCTAGTCCTCTTGCTGTGCCTGGTGGTCACCCATTCCCTTCCTGCATGTGGACTCTTAGTCTGCTGTGTGACCACCTCTCTATACGTGCTATCCACGATACTCTCCACCTCACGGATGCTCCAGTGTCCCCAACTGCTGCTTCAGCTCTGAAACCCAGGCTTTCAGGAGCCACAGCTGGAGACACTTCCCACAAACATGCTGGCCCCGGGCACTGAAAGTGTTCCCAGCTTCCCACATAGAGCAGGAGGAGCACACCATGGCTTTGAGCTCTCCTGCGATGATTTAGCCCTTTAAATCAAATTAAACCTTTTGGAAGATGCTTAATATCAAATAATATCAATTACTCTAGGGCCCTTCTTCCCTGCTCCTCGTTGTTACAGAATATAGCCCTTACAAACGATGACCACAAAATAAGACCTTAAAAACTATAAGCGATAAAAGTAGTAAATACTTACCCGACCATACTCACGGTACTCAAAGGATCACCTTGTTCCCTCCTCACTGAACTCCCAAAGCAGCACTCCAGTGCACACTGTGATGCTGACTGCAAGACATCCTTCCCAGACTGCCTCACAGCGATGCTCACTGCAGGACACACTTCGCAGCGGCAATGTTGCTGACCTTTTTTATCCCACACTTGGATGAAGTTTGTGAAATGTCAGCTGGCTGCCTGCCCATTTTGCCCATGTGACGAGCAGAAAATCGTACAGGCAAGGACAACTCACTGTCAGTTGGTCTGTTAGGGGCCTTAAGTGGCCTATTACTTAAAGGTGGGTGCCACTCTGGCACCTGCAAGCACCCTCCAAGCGAAATGTCACACAAGTGTGCGATGATTTTGGGACACTCACCTGACATCATCACGCACTGGTTTACTCCTGTTCAGGTCGGGCGCGTGCCCACCCGCGGGACAAAAAATTCTGCCCTCTGCTTCTCCCTCCAAAGACGCTGCCAGAACTGCTGAGTATTTCCAGCATTTTCAATTTTTATTTCAGTTTTCCAGCATCTGCAGGATTTTGCCTTTGGACAATTCAAAGGCAGTTGTTTATCTAACAGAAGCCTTCTGGTGGCTAAAATGCGGCCACTGTTTCAAAGTGCTCCACCAAAATATTTCTGTTTATAAATTCACTTAAGCATTTACAAAACGCTTTTGCAAATCCTGCTGAATTCAGTACAACAACAAAATGGATTCTGGTAAGAAATCGATTGAAAACCTACAGCCTCTATATTATTGAGCCGTGTGCATATTGCTGCAAACTGTGAACAGGAAGGCGCCCAGGAATAGGCCTCTAGTACAGCAACAACTTGCATTTATATAGCACCTCCAACATAGTCAAATGCCCCAAGGCATTTTGCAGGGGTGATTATCAAACAAAATTTAACACCTAGTCACATTAGGAGATATTTGGACAGATAGTCAGAAGAGCTTGACCAAAGAAATAGGCTTTAAGGGACTGCTCGGGGGTCCAGGTAGCCACAACCAGCATATTTTCTCGGTCTCAGCTTATAATCTGTTTAGTCATAACTGAGTGAAGAAGTAGCAATTTCCTCTGGTGGAGAGTTGGAGGGCTTGTCTAGGAACTCAGCTGCCCGGCTCGAACCAAAGCTTTCAGGCACAACTATGACGAGCCGATAACACTGTTATCTATCCGAGAGTAAGGAAATCATGGTGATGGGCAATGAAAAAAATCAATATCCAACGTCCCCTTGCCTGTTTGATTTCAGTTTGCAAAACTGTTACAAAAATAAAAAGCACTTGCAAACTCTCTTTCTTTGAAATAATCCGTTGAGGCTGAGGGTCAATTGAAGAAGTCATAACCGAGATCGATAGGTTCTTTAGAGGTAAGGGTATTAAGGGCTGCAGAACCAAGGCCATAACCTACTTGCATAACAGAACAGGCTCAAGGGGCTGAATGGCCTCTTCCTGCTCCTTTATTTCTGGTCCAGCGAGATGTGCTCTGTTACCTGTCCTGTCCATTAGGAAAAGGATTGGCTTATTGGCTCCCAATTGATGTATGATGTATGAGATTTTTAAAAAGCCTCTCTCACAGCCTCCTACAGAGATTACAGAAGGTTACTAACTCCAAGTGTCCTTCTGAATAAGCAGATATGGTGAAGAAATTGCCCAATGTTTGGATCTCTGAAACAACTTCCCATTGCATGCTATAATTATCATCTGCCTGCCTGATCCATAAGTCAGCATGGAGCTGTCTAGAGAAGCCAACCCATCTGGGGCTAGCTTTAGCTACACAAAAAACATACATCGTAACATAGCTTGTGTCCAAGTCCTTTCTATAAAAGGAAAATGCAAATAATCTACCAAACCATGAAACAAGAACAACAACTTATAAAGCATTTTTAATGTAGTAATACATCTCAAGGTGCTTCACAGGAACAGAATTTGGCACCATACATGGGGGATATTAGGACAGATGACCAAAAGCTTAAAGAGGTAGATTTTAAAGGAAGAATGTGGGATAGAGAGGTGGAGAGCTTTCGGAAGGAAATTCCAGAGCTTAAGGATGAGGAAGCTGAAGGCACAGCCACCAATGGTGGAGCAATTAAAATTGGGGATGCACAAGAGGCCAAAATTGGAGGAGCACAAAGATCTCAGAGGGTTGTAGGGCTGGTGGAAATTGCAAAGATAGTGAGGACAGAGGCCAGGCAGGGGATTTGAACACATGGATGAGAATCTTAAAATCGAGATGCTGCTGGACTGGGGGCAAAGGTCGAAAAAGAAAGAAAAAAAGATTGTGTTTTTTTTAGCGTCTTTCATGACCACCAGCCCATGAAGTACACTCACTGTTAAAATATATGAAACCTGGCAGCTAATTTGTACACAGCAAGCTCCCACAAACAACAACGTGAAATGACCAGGTAATCTGTTTTTGTGATTTTCATTATTCGTTCATGGGATGTGAGCATTGCCGGCTAGGCCAGCATTTATTGCCCAGCCCTAATTGCCCTTGGTGAGCTGCCTTCTTGAACTGCTGCAGTCCGTGTGTTGTAGGTACAGCCACCATGCTGTTAGAGAAGGAGTTCCAGGATTTTGACACAGCGACAATGAAGGAATGGCAATATATTTCCCAGGCAGGATGCTGTGGCGGTTGGGGGGGGTGGGTGGTGGTGGTGGTGGTTAACTACTAGGTGGTGGTGTTGATGGAGGGATAAATATTGACCCCGACACATAGAATAACTCTCCTTTTTCCCTTCAAAATAATGCCATGGGATCTTTTATATCAATCTGACAGAGCAGACAGGACCTCAGTTTAATGTCTCATCTGTAAGACGTCACCTGCGACAGTGCAGCACTCCCTCAGACCTGCACTGGAGTGTCAGCCCTGATTTTGTGTTCAAATGTCTGGAATGGGTCTTAACCCCACAGCCTGCTAACTCAGAGACAAGAATGCTAACAACTGAGCAGAGGCTACAGAAATAACCCCAGAATCTGGGGAGGAATTTTACGCTGGCAGAATTTGATGGTCCTGCTGAAGTCAATGGAATTTTGAACAGCTCACCGCATTTTACACCCCTGCTGCGACCAGGCTGTAAAATTATGCCCTGGGTCTGTATTACTCAGTAGCAGAGATGAAATGAGCCGTCATGGTGTTCAAGATAAAAAAAATTATACCGCCACAGTTTACATGACTTTTTAAAATTCTGACAAGGTTCAACATGTTTTATTCACAAGATGCCTTCACAGTTTGACGAAGTTTTCATTGATTAAGCAAAAAGTAAATAATTTTCATAATGCAGGAGAGGTCGCTGTTATTAAATGGCTTGGGATCAGTTTTATTGCAGTACCAATCACAAGTGGCAAAAGTTCAAAGTTTGCAGGTCACAGAGCAGGAAACATCAACACCTCAGTGGTTGTAAGAAGCAGTAAATTCTCATTTTTATTCACAGCCAAAAGAAATTCTTGCAAATCATGAATGGGATGCGAACTGAACTTTGGCTAGATTAATGTTTGAGTTGGTGTCAGGCATTACTCAGTGGGTAGCACACTCGCCTCTGAGTCAGAAGGTTGTTGGTTCAAGTTCCATTACAGAGACTTGTGTACAAAAATCCAGGCTGACTCTCCAGTGCAGCAATGAGGGAGTGCAGCACTGTTGGGATTGCTGCCTTTTGGATGAGACATTAAACTGAGGCCCCATTTCCCCTCTCAAGTGGACATAAAAAAATCCCATGGCACTATTTCAAAGAAGAAAAGAACAGTTTTCTGGTGTCCTAGCCAGTATTCATTCCTCAATCATCATCACAAAAACAGATTCTCTGGTCATCTTCACACTGCTGTTTGTGGGACCTTGCTGTGCACAAATTGGCTGCTGAGTTCCCTACATTACAACAATGACTACACATCAAAAAGTATTTCATTGGCTCATAAAGCTCAAAAATTTGCACACAAACCCCAAGCTGACTTTAAAGTAGGTCAGTTAGAAAAAGTAACCACTAAAATCAAGAATATATAGTCCTTAACTGGGATGTTGCAAATAATAAATTATTACAGCAATTCAACCAAAGTATGAACTGTCCCTGTACCAATTTATTGTGCAATTTATATTTTGCCTCTGAACAACTGTCACAGACTTCACGCTCAGGATTTCTTCAACAAAGTCAGTTTTGCTATGTCTGGAGCCAACAACAACTGTGCATTTCTGAAGTGTCTGAAAGTATTTATTCACTTCCCTTTTAAAAATTACTATGAGTTCTGCTTCCAATACCATTCCTGGTGTTCCATCATGTCCTGATAACTGTTGAGTAAAAAAAAATTCTCCGCAACTCTTCCTTTGGTAATGATCCTAAAGGTACAATCTCTGGCTACCAATTCACCAAACACTCTTTAATATATTTCTCAGGACATCCCAAAGCACCATTATCCAACAATTACTCTCAAGTGCAGTTGCTGCTGTTTTCAACATAAGCAACACGGCCAATCAACACATGGTAAGTTTCCTGTGACAATCTGGAGCTTTATGAGCCAATGAAATACTTTTTGAAGTGTAGCCATTGTTGTAATGTAGGGAATACAGCAATCAATTTGTGCACAGCGATGGAGGTGTTTAAAATGTTAAAAGGGATTTGATAAACATATTATTTTTCATTCCTTCATATGATGTGGTGTCGCAGGCAAGGTCAGCATTTGTTGCCCTTGAGCTGAGTGGACATTTCAGAGGGCAGTTAAGAGTCAACCACACTGCTGTTGGTAAGACCAGGTAAAGATGGCAGATTTCCCTCCCTAAAGGGCATTAGCAAACCAGGTGGATTTTTACAACAATCAATGACAGTTTCACAGTTACCATTACTGAGACTAACTTTCAATTCCAGACTTTATTAATTTAATTTAAATTCCACAAGTTGCCATGGTGGGATTTGAACCCATGCCCCCAGAACATGGCCCTGGGTTGCCAGATTACTAGTCCAGTGATATTACCACTAAGCCATCAGCTCCTAAAGAGAAAGATAGAACAAGGAGGAATATATTAAAATTAGGACAACTGGGGGTAAAAAATCAGGAAGCACTTTTTCCACATTTTTACTTCCAAAAGGCATTCAATAAGATGCCACTCTAAAGGGTAATAAGGCAAGATAAGGGCTCATGGAGTAGGGGGTAATATTTTAGCATAGATAGAGTATTGGTTAATGGACAGGAAACAGAGAGTGGGCATAAACAGGGCATTTTCAAGTTGACAAGTAGTGAATACTGGAGCCTCTCAAGGATCAGTGCTGGGGCCTCAGCTATTTACAATCTATATTAATGACTTAGATGAAGAGACAGAGGATAATGTATCAAAGTTTGCTGATAATACCAAGCTAGGTGGAAAGTTAAGGTGGAAAGTGGGGAGGACACAGAGAGGCTGCAAACAGATACAGACAGTATAAGTGAGTAAGTAACAAGATGGCAGATGGAGTATAATGTAGGGAAGTGTGAGGTCATTCACTTTGGTTGTAAGAATAAAAAAAGCAGAAATTAAAAAAAAATGTGAAACTTCTAAGTGTTGATGTTCAAAGAGACTTGGGTGTGCTTATACAAGGAATGCAGAAAATTAGCATGCAGGTGAAGCAAGCAATTAGGAAGGCAAATGGCATGTTGGGCTTTATTGCAAGAGGATTGGAATACAAGAATAAAGAAGTCTTGCCACAGTTGTACAGGATTTTGGTGAGCCTCATCTGGAGTAATGTGTGCAATTTTGGTCTCCACATTTAAGAAAGGATATACTTGCATTGGAGGTGGTACTGCGAAGATTCACTAAATGGTCCCTAAATTGGGATGAGGGGGTTGTCCTATGATGAGAGGCTGAGTAAATTGGGTCTATATTCTCTAGAGTTTAGAAGAATAAGAGGCGATCTCACTGAAACCTGCAAAATTCTGAAGGGGCTTGATGGTGTGGACGCTGAGAGATTGTTTCTGCTGGTTGGTAGGGTTGCCAACTGAGATCAAATGTATTCCTGGAGGTTTCATCACATGATTTGCCCCCACGCTCCAGCCTTTAGTTGGCCAACACATTCATCCTTCTGACATGCTGCCTTCCTACTCCATTGGAAAGCAAAAAGACTCATTGCCCAATCAGATGATGCTTGACTGTCAGCCAAACAGCCTTTTTACCCCCATTTTCAATATTTTTATACCTGGTAAAGAGAAATGTTCAAAATTAATGACAAAAAAAACCTATCTTTTTTAACAGCCCGATGACTTTTCTCCAAGGTTACACACAGCAGTGTTCTAGAGATTGATCTTCAATTCCTGGAGACTCTAGACCAGTCCTGGAGGGTTGGGAATCTAAAACATGGGTGTACAGTCTCAGGATAAGGGAATGATCATTTGGGTCTGAGATGTGGAGAGATTACTTCACTCAAAGGGTGGTGAATCTTTGGAATTCTCTATCCCAGAGGGTTGTGGATGCTCCATCTTTGAATATATTTAAGGCTGGAATAGGCAGATGTTTTTGGTCTCCCAGGGAATTAAGAACTATTATGGGGAGCAGGCAGGAAAGTGGAGTTGAATCCCAAGATCAGCCATGATCGCATTGAATAGTGGAGCAGGCTCGACGACCATATGGTTTACTCCTGCTCCTATTTCTCATGTTCCTGCATTCGCACAAAGGGTAGTAGGAATATGGGCTTTATTAGGGATGGATTTTCAGAGTTTAGGACGCAGGCAACTGAACGCATGGCTGCCAATTGAGGAATGATGAAAATTGGGGATGTGCAAGAAGCCAGAATTGGAGGGGTAATATATATAAATGCAAATTGTTGTTGTTTGATTGGAAAATCTGTAGAGTTTAGAGCACATGCCAGTTAAACCACTAACCACTAAACTCACAGTGGAATCAATGGTCACTGGCATCTCCAACTCTTCCAACCCCTCCTGATCTCCAACCCCCCTACCACCACCACTGTCTGCAGTCCCAACTTCAGTGACTCACTCATCAGCGAGAAACATTCTGGTTGCAACCTGACCTGAGCTCTGGCGTAACAACTTTGTGCATTATATAGTGCTGCTGTTTGATCGCTGATAACAAGTAACAATTGGAACTATCAAAGATACTAAATTAGGCAGTCAAGCAGCAGCGCTAACTCAATTCTGCCAGCTAATAGTTTCCTTATTAAAACTCCGTCTTCAGAAGTTCAGAATTCTCAATTTACTCCACGAATTGACTCCGGCTCCCAGAATGCACCCAAAACTGACTGATGGATTTTCACAAGTGCAACGATTGCTATACTTCACTGATGAAAAAGCTTAAGAATTCTGTTCTGCTGTTCTCAACACCACCAACCTGCATTTATGTAGCATTTCTAACAGGGTCAAACATCCAAAGGTGCTTCAAAGAAGTGTAATCAACAAAAAAAATTGACACTATGGCAAGGAAGGAGACATTGGGACAGGTGGACCAAAAGCATAGTTTAAAGAGGCAGTTTTTAAGGAGTCTATCAAAGGATTAGAGAATAGAGAGGTTCAGAGAGGGAATTCCAATGCTTAACTCCTAAATGGCTGAAGGCAGAACAGCCAAAGGTGGGTGAAAGAATTCAGGGGGGCATAAGAGGCCAGAATTAGGGGAATGCAGAAATCTGAGAGAGTTGTAGAGCTGCTATCGAGATAAGATGGGCTGAAGCCATGGACGGATCTGAACACATGGATGAGATATTTAAAATATCTTGCCAGATGGGAAGCCAATCTAAGTCAGGGAGCAGAGGATCAGTGGGTAAACGGGCTTAATGAAAGTTCGGATACGGGCACAGAATCTTTTGATGAGCTGAAGCTTACGAAAGGTGCAAGATGAAAGGCCAATCATTGTCGAGTCTGAAGGTAAATAAACATGGATGAGCTGCAGTGTCAGCAACAACAATGTGCATTTATATAGCACCTTTTAAATTAACAAAATGTCTTAAGACATTTAAAATTGAGTCTGGTATCAGCTCCCAGATCTCTTTCAGCCTCTTCCTCTGCCAAATCAAATAATGCATTGAATATACTCCGCATTTTCTCTCCCAACACTCTAAACATTATCTGTGTCAAACTTCATCTGCCAAATTTCTGCCCACTTGCAAATATTCTCAATCTTCTTCTGTAGTTTTCTCTGCCTGCTCCCTCCCCCAACTAATGTAGCCATTTGATCAGGAGAGTGTAAAGAAAGACACAGGGTGTGTGGGGGGGTGATTGCACTGGATATATCCGTATCTTGGGATGGAGACAAAAAAAAAGCTCAGAGTTCACTCCTACAGCTCATGAATGCTCAGTGAGATTATATTGTACCGACCGACACCCATTTATTATACCTTGGTGAATAGTATGGCTGTCGGATCCTGCCTTGACTACAATAGACTCTCACAGTCTTCAATCTATGTTACTTCAATTCTGCTATTTTTAAAAATTGTGATTACCATGGCTTCAATCTCATCAATGTTACAGAAAATACCAAGGTTAGAATGAGGATAAGGCAGCTGCTGAGTCAATGAGTTCAGGTAACGTCCATAAACCAACACCAGCTTCGCACTTTTGACCAAAGTCCTTCAGGTTCCTCGAGTAAAACTTCACTATCGCTGGTGTCCCTGCTGGGGCAATAGTGACTGACATTTTCCTACTGTGTCTATGTGAATTGTGACAAGGTTAGATTCTACCCTTGCTAACTTGGATACTGTAAAACATCAGGGTGAAGGATTGATGGATTTGGGCAATATTGGCAGGTATGGGTTGGCACTGGCAGATATAGTACCAGCATTAACAGGTGTAAACTGGTATTGGTGGGAATAATGACAAAGCAACCCATCTGATCCTTCCAGCACCTTAAACATCACTCCCTCCACCACCGGCACACAGTATCAGCAGTTGTACCATTTACAAGATGCACTGTAGCAAATCACCAAGGCTCCTTCAACAACACCTTCCAAACCTGCAATCTCTACCATCTAGAAGGACAAAGGCAGCAGATACAATGGAAAATCACCGCCTGCAAGAAGTCACACAGGCTGGGAAATATATTGCCATACCTTCACATTCCCTATAAGAATAAGAAAAAGCTGCTATTTGTGGGTATAGGCTGGTATCAGTGGTGGCAGCAGTGAGAACAATTTTAAGGTCATAGAATCATTATGGTACAGAAAGAGGCCATTCAGCCTATCAAGTCCACGTAGGCATCTTGTTGTGCAATCCAGTCAGTCCCATTACTCCACTCTATCCCCGAAGCTCTGCAAGTTTATTTCCCTCAAGTGCTCATCCAATTTCCTTTTGAAATCATCGATCATCTCTGCTTCCATAACCCTCATCATTAATTTAAAAAGGAATATTGACAAGAGGATCACAATAGTAGAGGGGCACATATGACAAGGGTACGCATGGCAGAGGGGCACGCATGATACTATGTGTGCGCGCGTACAGCCTATGAACAAACTCTGCCTGTTTTCTTTACATACGCCTGTCTAAATGGGAACAGACTGGAAGACACGACTCTGGGGGGCAGAGCTGCACACTCCCATGATCCAGAAACCGTTGGCATTCTGCTACCTCTGAGTCAGATTTTACCTGAGGAGAGGGAGAGAGGGAGGGGGAGGCTGCACTGAGGCTGAACAGAGCACATGAGTTTGACAGTCTCATAGTCATAATCGGAAGTTGGATTTGGGCAGGTGCTGGGCCCACTCCAATCTCCAATTGTGCCAGTAACCAGGGTAACGGATGACTGCAGAACACAGTACATTCTAAGGGATTTGACTTCTCCCCGCCTAACACTAATCTTCATCTCTCTAATGCTGCAGTTAAAGAGCGAACGTCACCAGAAAAGACAATAATGAGCCCCTTCATCAAGTCAGCTCAGCACCCATTTTGTGGTTCATGACATCTGGATGAAGAGGTTTAAATAAAACGTTTCTGGAACAATTAAGAGAAGTGGGAAAAACAATTAAGTTCTAAAATTTTACTTTGGCATGGTGTGCCAATCTGGAGCTGTGATCCCACCACAGTAGGACTTGGACTGATGGTGTTTCTCATCTTTAAGTTATTATTGCAACAACAGGAAGTAGCATTTCAAGAAAAAAATTCCTGAATCAATCTTCCCTCAATTAAAATAATGAACCATCTTTCCTGTTGGGCACTAGGCTGCTCGCTGAAACCATATTGTGTCTCTGCCACTACTTTCCTGTCTCTAAATTGCTCAATAATAGATACCATGACACTATTGAAGAACATGAGAATTCTCCCCATGTCCTGGCCAATATTAATCCCTCAACTAATATTACTAACTCAGACTAATGGTCATGTATCACATTGCTGTTTGTTACAACTTGCTGTGTGCAAATTGGCTGCTGTGTTTCCGACATTACAACGGTAACTACACTTTGAAAAGTTCTTTATTGGCTGTAAAGCACTTTGCCACTCGCTGAAGTGCAATGGAAATGCAAGATCTTTCCTTTCTTTAGAGGCCTCTGGGTCAAATTAATTGATTTCAGTGTGACCGAGCACTGGAGTGTGATCTCAACGGAGTGCTGGGAGTTTGCTGAGTTCAGGGGACCTTAAATCTCTTTCTAAATAGCTAATCTTTGTTTGTATTTAGCATTTAACTTTTAACTGCAAGTACTACTTAATTTCCAAATTTCACCTAGGGATCCAAGCAGGAAGATAGAAACTATCCACTGGGGAGCAGCTGTAGACAGTTAATAAGTTTTTCTATACCTGAACTTAGCTAGTACCTTTATTTTCAGAGCATATAAATTCAGACATTTCAGTGTGATCTAGCACTGGAATGTGATCTCAACAGAGTGTTGGGAGTTTTGTGAGTTGAGGGAGTTGGGGGAGGGAAATGCCCCTTTGCTTTTTTTAACTTCTTCATCCTGTGGGAACTAGTTTTTGTTCTACTACAGGGGAAGAAGCTAGCTGACGGCGAGTATCTGGTAAGCATGGTGAGTATCTGGTAAGCATCTAGTGAGTGGTTAAGGTCTATTCTATTCCTAAGGTTTAAAATAGTACAGGAATTTATGATAAGATTAATAATACATAAAATAAAATATAATTGAATAAAATAATTAAGAAGTTAATGAAAACACATAGGGCAGAATTTTTCAGGGGCCCGTTCGCCGACACGTAAAATGACTCAGGATGACATTGGGCAGAACCCCCGACATCATCCCGGTCCAGTTAAATTTTTTAGGAAGGTGGGCCCGCAGCAAAATGTCAGCGGACATTGTCACATGAGTGGGACATGTTAGGGAATTTTATTTTTCTATTTTTATTATCTTTTATAAGTGTCAGCAATCTACCTGAGGCAGCACTTTGCCTCAGGGAGATGTGCACACTTTTGTGCGCAAGCGCGAAAGAGTGCACTCTCGCTTTTGGGGAACCTCCCACCCCCCACCCCCACCCCACCTCGCCCGCACAGGAAGCCGGATGTCACGCTGGGCGGGCCTAAATTGGCCCGCCCATGTAAAATGGCGGCAGGGCCCGCTTCTCTGGTGGGGATCAGCTCCCAGCAGGCAAAAAATTCTGCCCATAAGTGTGGCAGGACAGGTGATATGTCAAAGCTGTAGCATATGGGGGCTCCTAGAGACCAATGTGATCCAGGGCAAACACGTCTGCAGTAAATGCCTGCGGCTTTCAACTCAGAGTCATTGAGCTGGAGGCCGAGCTGCAGACACTGTGACATGTCAGGGAGTGGGAAAGATCCTGAACGCTTTGTACCAGGAGGCATCATGCCCTGTAGGACTGGGTCTTCTGATTTGGAAGGTGGTCAGGGGCAGAAGGGTGTGACTGCAGCTGAGGCAGGTAAGGGAACCAAGGAGACAGGAGTGCAGGAGTATCAGCCTTTTTAATTGTCCAAAAGGTTTGAGATTCTTTCAGCACTGTTACAAGAAGCCATTCAAGTGCAGGGAGCAAAAAGGAATGTAATAGTAATAGGGGCCAGTATAGTGAGGGGGATTGACACTGTTCCCTGTGGCAAAGAATGAGTGTTCAGACGGCTGTGTTGCCTGCTTGGGACATTTGCTCAGGGCTGGAGAGGAACTTACAGTGGGAGGGGGAGGATCCAGTTGTCATGGTCCATGTAGGTACCAACGAAATAGGCAAGATCAGGAAGAAGGTTCTGCATAGTCAGTATGAGGAGCTAGGCACCAAATTAAGAAGCAGAACCTCAATGGTAATAATCTCTGGATTATTACCTGAGCCACGTGCAAATTGGCATAGGACAAATAAGATCAGAGAAATGAATGCGTGGCTCAAAGACCGGTGTAGGGGAAGTGGGTTCCAGTCTGTGGGGCACTAGTATCAATACTGGGGAAAGTGGGGGCTGTACCGTTGGGGTGATCTACACCAGAACCGTGCTGGGACCAGTGCTCCAGTGAACCGCTTAACTATGGAAGTAAAGAGGGCTTTAAACTAAGCAAGGGCAGTGAGAGATCAAGTTTGGGTAGAAGTAGCAAATAAAGGGGTAGAATCAAGACAGGAGAGAAAAATAGTAAGATGGGAAATAAGGGTCAGTAAATGGCAGGAAGGGACAGAGAGAAAAAACCTAAGAATACACCAACAGTCAAGAATAGGTGTCACAAGTTAATAAAAAAACAAAACCAGAGGCTCTGTATCTGAATGCGCATAGCATTCATAACATGGTAAATGAATTCATAGCACACATTGATGTAAATAAATATGATCTCATAGCCATTACGAGGGTGTGGCCGCAGAATGACAAGGATTGGATCCTGAATATTGAGGGGTATATGGCATTCAAGAAGAATAGGAACCTAGGTGAAGGTGGAGGAGTAGCATTGTTAATCGAGGATGGTATTGGTGCAGTAGTTAGAGATGACCATGGCTGAGGAGATCAGGATGTAGAATCGGTTTGGGTGGCGATGAGGAATAGTAAGGGAAGGAGGTCACTAGTGGGAGTGGTCTACCATTCCCCCTACAGTAACCACAATGCAGGACAAAATATACAAGAATAAAGATTGGATGCTTGTGATAAAGGGACAGCAATAATCATAGGTGATTTTAATCTACATATAAATTGGAAAAATCAAATTGGCGGTAATGGTCTGGATAAGGAATTCATAGGGGTGCTTTCGAGGTAGTTTCTTAGAGCAGCATGTTCTGGAACCAGAGAGCAAGTTATATTAAACTTGGGTATTTTGTAACGTGACAGGATTAATTAAAGGCCTCAGAGTAAAGGCACCCCCAGGTAGCAGCAACAACAATATGATTGAATTTTACATCCAGTTTGAAAGGGAGAAGAGTGGGTCTAAGACCAGTATTTTAAACTTAAATAAGGGCAACTATGTTGTGCATGGAAGCTGAGCTAGCTGAAGTGAACTGGGATAGGAGGCTAGGGGATGGATCAATAGAGAAGCAGTGGCAGATATTTAAGGGGATATTTTAGAATACTCAGAATAAGTATATTCCTACTATAAAGAAGAATTCTAAAGGGAGGACCCACCATTTGTGGTTAACTAAAGAAGTTAAGGAAAGCATCAAACTTAAGGAAAAAGCACATAACTATGCAAGGATGAGTGGCAGGTCAGATGATTGATCAGAATATAAAGAACGGCAGAGAATGACTAAAAGGTTAATCATGAGAAAGAAATTAGAGTATGAGAGAAAGCTAGCTAGAAATGTATAAACAGATAGCAAGAGTTTCTGCAAGTATTTAAAAAGGAAAAGAGTAAGTAAAGTGACTGCTGGTCCTCTAGAGAATGACAATGGGTAGTTAATACTAGATAATAAGGAAATGGTGAACGAAAAGAACAAATATTTCACTTCAGTCTTCACTATAGACGATACAAAAATCATTCCAGTAATAGCCGAGAGGAACTTAGTGAAAGTACAATCACTAGGGAAGCGGTACTGAGCAAACTGATGGAGCTGCAGGATGACAAATATCCGGGTCCTGATGGACTTCATCCTAGGGTCTTAAAGGAGGTGACAAATGAGGTAGTAATTGGTGTTAATTTTCCAAATTTCTTTGGATTCTGGAAGTGTTACATCAAACTGGAACATAGCAAAATATAACCCCTCTATTCAAGAAGGGATGAAAGGAGGCAGAAAACAGGCAAACAATAGGCCAGTTAGCTTGATACCTGTTGTAAGGAAGGTGTTAGAATTGACCATTAAGGAGGTTATAGCTGGGCACTTAGAAAAACTCAAGGTAATCAGGAAGAGTCAGCATGGTTTTGTGAAAGGGAAAATCATGTTTAACCAATTTATTGACGTTCCTTGAAGAAGTAAACATGCGTGGTGGGTAAAGGGGAGCCTGTAGGTGCACTGTACCTGGATTTCTCGAAGGCATTTGATAAGGTGCCACATCAAAGGTCACTGCGGAAAATAAAAGCTCGTGGTGTAGGAGGTAACATATTAGCATGGATAGAGGATTGGTTGGCTGGCAGAAATCAGTGTGTGCACAAATGGATATTTATCTGATTGGCAGGGTATGACAAGTGGAGTCCCTCAGGCGTCTGTGCTGAGGCCTGAACATTTTACAATTTATATCAATGACTTAGATAAGGGTACCGAAGGCATGGTAGCTAAATTGTGGTCAGGGAGGGTTTAAACTAGAATTGCAGGGGGATAGGAACCTGAGCAGGGAGACAGAGGAGGGGGAAACAAGGATAGAACCAAAAGACAGAAAAGACAGTCAGAAGCAAAAGTGGAAAACAGAAAAAACAAGGGCAAAAAACAAATGGGGTCATAATGCAAAATAAAGCGAAGATGACTAACAAGGTTAAAAAGACAAGTCATAAAGGCATTGTATCTTAATGCACAGAACATTTGCAACAAGGTAGATGAATTAACAGTGCAAATAGATATAAATGGTTATGTTAAAGTTGCAACTATGGAGACATGGCCGCAGGGTGACCAAGGATGGGCACTGAATATCCAGGGGTATTCAATATTTAGGAATGACAGAAAATTAGAGAAAGAGGTGGGGTAGTATAGTTAGTAAAGGAGGAAATCAATGAGATAGTGAGGAAGGATATTAGCTCGAAAAATCATGATGTGAAATTTGTTTGGGTGGAGATAAGAAACACCAAGAGGCAGAAAATGTTGGTGGGGTTTGTCTATAGGCCTCCAAACAATAATGGAGATGTAAGGGAAGGCATTAAGCAGGAAATTAGAGGCGCATGTAATAAGGGTACAACTGTAATCATGGGTGACTTTAATCTACATATAGATTGGACAAACCAGACTAGCAATAATACTGTGAAGGAGGATTTCCTGGAGTGTGTACGTGATAATTTTTTAGACCAACACATTGAAGAACCAACTAGAGAGCAGGCTATCCTAGACTGGGTATTGTGCAATGAAAAAGGATTAATTAACAGTCTTGTTGTGTGGGGTCCCTTGGGAAAGAGCGACCATAAAATAATAGAATTGTTCATTAGGATGGAGAGTAAGTTGCATCTGAAACTAGGGTCCTGAATTTAAATAAAGGGAACTACGAGGGTATGAGGCGCAAGTTGGCAATGATGGATTGGGGAACTTACTAAAAAGGGTTGACAGTGGACAGGCAATGGCTAATATTTAAGGAATGTATGCATGAATTACAACAATTATTCATTCCTGTCTGGCGCAAAAATAAAACAGGAAAGGTGGCTCAACCATGGATTACAAAAGAAATTAGGGATAGTGTTAGGTCCAAAGAGGAGACATATAAAATTACCAGAAAAAGCAGCAAACCTGAGGATTGGGAGCAAGTTTAGAATTCAGCAAAAGTGGACAAAAAGATTGATCAAGAAGAGGAAAATGGAGTATGGGAGTAAACTTGCAAGGAACATAAAAACTGACTGTAAAAGCTTCTATAAATATGTGAAGAGAAAAAGATTAGTGAAGACTAACATAGGTCCCTTACAATCAGAATGGGGAACAAAGAAATGGCAGAAGAATTGAACACATATTTTGGCTCTGACTTCACAAAAGAGGACACACATAATTTTCCAGAAATGTTAGGGAACCAAGGGTCTAGTGAGAGGGAGGATTTGAAGAAAATCAGTATTAGTAAAAAAATGATGCTAGAGAAATTAATGGGGTAAAAGGTTGAAAAATCCCCAGGGCCTGATAATCTACATCCCAGAGTACTAAAGGAAGTGGCCCTGGAAATACTAGGTACATTGGTGGTCACCTTCCAAAATTCTATAGACTATGGAGCAGTTCCTACAGATTGGAGGGTGGCAAATGTAACCCCACTATTTAAGAAAGGAGGGAGAGAAAAAACAGAGAATTACAGACCAGTTAGCCTAACGTCAGTAGTGGGAAAATGCTAGAGCTTATTATAAAATAAGTGGTAACAAAACACTTGGAAAGCATTAAGGGGATTAGACAAAGTCAGCATGGGTTTATGAAAGGGAAATCATGCTTAACTAATCTACTAGAGTTTTTTTGAGGGTGTAACTAGTAGAACAGATAAGGGAGGACTAGTGGATGTGGTGTATTTGGATTTCAAGAAGGCTTTTGATTAGATCCCACATAAGAGGCTAGTGGGCAAAATTAAAGCACATGGGATTGGTGGTAATATACTGGCATGGATTGAGAATTAGTTGACAGACCAGAAACAGAGTGGGAATAAATGGGTCTTTTTCCAGGTGGCAGGTGGTGACTAGTGGTGTACCTCAGGGATCAGTGCTTGGGCCCCAGCTATTCACAATATATATAAATGACTTGGATGAGGGAACCAAATGCAATATTTCCAAGTTTGCTGATGACACAAAACTGGGCGGGGTTGTGAGTTGTGAGGGGGATGCAAGGAGGCTTCAGGGCAATTTAGACAGAAGTTGTGTTTGTGGGCAAATACATGGCAGATGCATATAACGTGGATAAATGTGAAGTTATGCGCTTTGGTGTGAAAAACAGAAAGGCAGAGTATTATTTAAATGGTGATATATTGGGAAGTGTGGATGTACAAAGGGATCTGGGTATCCTTGTACATCAGTCAATGAAAAGTAAATAGGTAGGTGCAGCAAGCAATTAGGAAGGCAAATGGTGTGTTGGCCTTCATTGCAAAAGGATTTGTTTTCAGAAGTAGGGATGTCTTACTGCAGTTATACAAGGCCTTGGTGAGACCACACCTGGAGTATTGCTTGCAGTTTTGGTCTCCTTACCTAAGGAAGGATACACATGCCATAAAGGGAGTGCAGCAAAGGTTCACTAGGCTGATACTGGGGATGGCAGGACTGTCGTATGAGGGGAGATTGGTTCGACTGGGCCTGTATTCACTAGAGTTTAGTAGAATGAAAGGGGATCTGATTGAAACATATAAAATTCTAACAGGGCTAGACAGACTGGATGCAGGGAGGATGTTTCCCCTGGTTGGGGAGTCTAGAACCAGGGGCCACAGTCTCAGGATATGGGGTGGGCCATTTAGGACTGAGATGAGGAAAAATTTCTTCACTCAGAGGGTGGTCAACCTGTGGAATTCTCTACCACAGAGGCTGTGGAGGCCGGGTCACTGAGTATATTCAAGAAAGAAATTGATAAATTTTTGTATATTAGGGGCATCAAGGGGTATGGAGAGAAAGCAGGAATATGGCGTTGACATAGAGGGTCAGCCATGTTCATATTGAATAGCATAGTAAGCTCAAAGGGCTGAATGGCCTACTCCTGCTCCCAGTTTCTAGGTTTCTATGTTTAAATTTGCAGATGACACAAAGATAGGTAGGAAAGTATATTGTGAAGAGAACATATGCAGGATGCAGATGGATATAGACAGGTTGAGTGAATGGGCAAAAATCTGGCAGATGGAGTATAGTGTGGGAAAATGTGAAGTTGTTCACTTTGGCAGGAAGGATAAACAAAGCAGAGTATTACTTAAACGGAGAATGGCTGCAAAATTCTGAGGTTCAGAGGGATCTAGGAAAAGTTAGTGCGCAGGTACAGCAAGTAATTAAGAAGGCTAATGGAATGCTAACCCTTTGTTACAAGAGGAATTGAATTTAAAGTAAGTATGTTATGCTTCAGTTATACATGGCATTGGTGAGACCACATCTTAAATGCTGTGTGCAGTTTTGGTCACCATTTTTAAGGAAGCATGTAAATGCGTTGGAGGCGGTTCAGAAAAGGTCTGCTAGATTGATACCTGGAATGAGTGGGTTGTCTTATGAGGAAAAGTTGGACAGACAGGGCTCATTTCCACTGGAGTTTAGAAGATTGATGGGTGGCTTGATTGAAGTATACAAGATCCTGAAAGGTTTTGTCGAAATGGACGTGGAAAAGATGTTTCCTCTTGTGGATGATTCCAGAACTAAGGAGCACTGTCTTAAAATTAGGGGTCACCCTTTTAGGACAGAGATAAGGAGAACTTTTTTCTCTCAGTTCTCGCAGGAACTCTCTGCCTCAGAAGGCAGTGGGAGGAGGTGGGGGGGTCATTGAATATTTTTAAGGTGGAGGTAGATTGATTCTCTTGCCTAACAAGAATCTAAGGTTATCAGGGGTAGGTGGGAATGTGGAATTCGAAACACACAGATCAGCCCTGATCTTATTGAATGGAGGAGTAGGCTTGAGGGGCCGAATGGCCTACCTCTGTCCCTATTTAGTATGTTTGTATATTCGTATATGTGATAGAAGTGAAAAAAAGACTTGCACCTTATAGTAGTTTTCACAGCCTCAGGGCATCCCCAAGCATTTTACAGCCAAAAAAGTACTTCTGAAATGCAGTCACTGTTCTAATGCAGGTGTGCTTTCAGGCACCATTATTTTGGAGTCTCGGGTGTTTGTTCGATAATGAATACATCGTCCCTTAACCCCAGCAAATAATATTGAATTGTGCATAGCTCGTTCATCATTTCTAAGTCAAAATCCAGGAACCCACTACCTAACATCTCTGTGGGCGTACCAACACTAGATGGACTGCAGCGGTTCAAGAAGGCAGCTCACCACCATCTTCTCATGGGCAATTGGGGGTGGGTAATAAATGCTGGCCTAGCTAGCAATGCCCCATTCCAGGAATGAATAAATGTAACAAAATTATGTTGGTTCTGCCTCCCAATCATCTTTCAGCAATTCAGAGTGCAAATTACTCATGCACACGTATTGGGTGAGGCTTCATTGTGATGCTTCCCATGGTTGAATAACCTATTGATGCTCATAGGCTGGGTTCAAACAAGAAGGGTGAACAGGTTACTGGAGGTTGACCAGTGCCCAGCAAAAGTGCACAACTTCAGGGGTGTAAGATTATTAGGTTGCTAACCAGAAGACTAATTGTTTCTATGACACAGGAAACCATGAAATGTAAAAGTCTTGAGATACAGTGGTAAATATGAAGGGCATTATGTAATTATGTATGGTTAGCACTGCGGAGAGGGATACAGTTGACGTTTCGAGTCCGTATGACCCTTCATCAGAACTAAGATATATAGAAATGAAATATAAGCTGGTAGAGGGGGGTGGGACAGGAGAGCTCGATCGGGGACCAGTGATAGGTGGAGGCAAAGAAGAGACTGCCAAAGATGTCACAGACAAAAGGACAAAGGGGTGTTGACGGTGGTGATATTAGCTAAAGGATGTGCTAATGGAGACATTAAGGGAAGCAAGCTAGTGGCAGATGGCCCTAGTGCAGGTGGGGTGAGGGAAGGGATCGAAATGGGCTAAAAGTTGGAGATGAAACAATAGATTGAAATATATTTAAAAATAGGAGGGAAGAGAAAAAATATTGTTGCAAAAAAAATTATAATTATTGGAAAAAGGGGGATCGGAAAGGGGGTGGAGATGGAGGAGAGAGTTCATGATCTAAAATTGTTGAAATCAATATTCAGTCTGGAAGGCTGTAAAGTGCCTAGTCAGAAGATGAGTTCCTGTTCCTCCAGTTTGCATTGAGCTTCACTGGAACAATGCAGCAGGCCAAGGACGGACATTAATTATTCCTGGTTGGTCAATAAAACATGCTCAACCATGGGACTGAAGACGACTGGGGAGAGGGAGGTGTTAATTGGATAAGAGCCATTATAAAACAAATACTTCCAATCAGGTTTGCACGGCAGAAAAAACTAAAACTGATAAGATTAGGAACAAAAAAGACCGAGAAGCTCGAAGATCCAAAGCTGCAAGAGAAGTCATCCTGTACTCCCTGCCCAGAATAATACTATAGACTATAATTCTATAGTCTATAGAATTAAACTATAAATCACTGCCTGAATTTATTGCTATAGTATACCTGAAAACATAATAAACTTGTTCTGACCTTACCTCATTAAACTAGTCTCACAACTGAACTTTTCGCCACTCTGTTTCCATGACAATTAGAAGCTCCCAAACCACTATTTAAAAACCAACAGTGGGAAGCATGATGAGAAAACTCAATAGAGGTTGTAGCAGAATGTGATAGCAGTTTCTGCAGTGCCATGTCCGATTTAATGCCAGGTGGAGAAGTTTAGAGGCGAGGAGGGGGGAGGAGGAATAGATTTTGCTGAGCTTGGTTCAGAGTGTCAATTCCCACCATCTGTCTTGCAAGCTACGTCTCGGGTTTCGACAGATGTAGGGGCCACTGTGATGCTGTTTGGAGGTGTAAGTATTACAATGGGTATTTCTGAAATGTGTTTCTCATACCAGTTCCTAGTTTGCTGCAGATAGCTCACTTTATATTCTGAACTAAGTGTGTCATCAGATAGAATGCAATCTCCTTCCCAAATACACCCAGACACATACACGTTCCCTCCAGCACCCACCCACCACACCCCTGATCCTCCCTCACTAATTCCTTCCCTCCTTACACTACCCTATCCCTGCCCCACAATCAGCTGTGGCTCAGTTGGTAGCACTCTAACCTCTGAGTTGTATAGTTCCACGGTCAAGTTCCACTCCAGGACCTGAGCACAAAACATAAGGCTAACACTGCTGCACTGAGAGATAGCTGCACTGTCAGAGGTGCTGTCTCCAGGATGAGATGTTAAAACTGAGGTCCTCCTGCTCCAGTGAATGCAAAAAAAATCCCACACCACTATGCTGAAGAACAGCAGGGGAGGTCTCCCTAGCGTCCTGACCAATATTTATCCTTCAATCAATATCACAAAAACAGATTATCTGGTCATTATTACATTGTTGTTTGTGGGAGCTTACTGTGTGCAAATTGGCTGCTGTGTTTCCTTCTTTACAACAGAGGCAACACTTCAAAAGTACTTCATTGGATCCAGCAGTCATGAAAAATGCTATTTAAATGGCCTGAGTTCAGTGACAACGCAACTACCTAGGGTGCACTTCCCGCACATATAGTGGCAGCACCTGTGATGTCAAAACCAGCAGCATCTTAGGCAGCTGCCTACAACAAAGAGAGTGCAGATAGGGAAAAAACTAGTCCTTTCTTTCAGAAATATATGCTAGCATTTTATAGCAGCAATGTACAAGCTATGCTGAAATTTTGGATCCCAAAATGTCAGAAGTCTAGGTGTTCTAACTAATGAATCTGTTTCTTGCTGTAGGCAATGTTAAACCCAGTGCACTGCTGAGGAATATACCTTTACTGCACAGACCCTTTCTCACTTGCAAAAGAAATTAGAAGGGAAAGAGTGTATCTGCCAGGTCAGAGAGAGAGGTGTGGAGTCCCGGGGAGAGTGAGACGGAAACTGATATAGACTGTGGCTTGCAACAGCCGGAGACTGGAGCACCAGCAGTGAGTCTCAGGAGAGGGCTGGTGAGGGTTCAGGGTGATGGAAGAACCAGGCCACCAGTAGACAAGATGGCTCCCTGAGCTGCAGGGGTTGAGAGGCGGAAGTAGAGGAGGTACACAGGAGAGTGCAGCTGAGCGAGTGACATCACCATGCCTAGGAGAGGAGGTACACAGGAGAGTGCAGCTGAGCGAGTGACATCACCATGCCTAGGAGAGGAGGTACACAGGAGAGTGCAGCTGAGCGAGTGACATCACCATGCCTAGGAGAGGAGGTACACAGGAGAGTGCAGCTGAGCGAGTGACATCACCATGCCTAGGAGAGGAGGTACACAGGAGAGTGCAGCTGAGCGAGTGACATCACCATGCCTAGGAGAGGAGGTACACAGGAGAGTGCAGCTGAGCGAGTGACATCACCATGCCTAGGCACAAACAAATATGACACTGCTGATGGACACACACCAATGACATCAGTGGTGTGAGTAAACACGCATGAGCCAGTGGACGCGTATCAGCCAAGTGCTGTTGCGCAAAGACACCTGGCCGATCAACATCAGAAGTTTCAAGTGGTAGCAAAGCAAGGCTTTCTTTCAACACACATCAATCCACCACCCCCCCCCCCACCTCCACAAACACCATTACCCTCACTCCCAACACCCCCCTCTGCCTACCCAACCCAGCACTTTCTGATGGCTGGTTTATAATCAAGAGACTTGAGAGAAAAGGATGAAATTTTGTGAAGTGCCAAACAAACCCGCAATCTACTCATTAACTTTTCTTGTTTAACGAAACCTGCTGACTTAGTGAATGTCTTACAAACAACTAAATCTGTGATGATTCAGGTGGCCAGACTGAGGAACTTTTCTGTCACATTAGTGTTTCCCTGTCTCGTGTTTTTTGATGCATTAGACGGTGCCTATACTATGTGGGTCTGAGATTCAACACCTGCCTGAATTTGCCAGGATTTGGTATGGTGCTGTGCATGAGAGCAACATGTCAAGCCCCCTAAAGTACTATTAAAATGACCTGGGATTTACTCACCCATCATAAGGCTGGAGGATCAAAGGTTTGGAAAATCTGATTTGCATCAAACTGAAGGTGACCCTGGGACTAATTTCTTCTTAAGACCTCTTTCCCATCACTACGTTGGGTTTGCAGCACTGAAACAGGCCATTCGGCCCAACCAATCCATGCCAGTGTTTATGCTCCACATGAATCTTCCCCCCCCCACAACTTCATCTTACTCTGTTGGTATATATCCTTCTACTCCTTCCTCCCTCACGTACTTATCTAGCTTTCCCGAAACACACCTATACTATTCTCCTCAGCTAATCCTTGTGGTAGCATGTTCCATATTCTAAGGACTCTCTGCATAAAGAACTTTCTCCTAAATTCCTTCTTGGATTTTTTAGTGACGACCTTATATTCATGCCTCCCAGTATTGGTCTCCTCTCACAATTGAAAACATCACTTCTAGATCTAAAACAAAAACAGAATTACCTGGAAAAACTCAGCAGGTCTGGCAGCATCGGCGGAGAAGAAAAGAGTTGACGTTTCGAGTCCTCATGATCCTTCGACAGAACTAACCCTTTCACTTTCTCTTTTCTAGAAATGAGCCGCACCTATCTTTCCTGCGTGCTGTGACCTCTCAGTTATGGTATCATCATTGTAAGTCTTGTTTCATGCCTTCTCCAGTGTCTCTATATCCTTTTCATAATACAGAGACCAGAAATGTGTTGGTTAGTTTGCAGGTCTTGTTCATCAGTCTTTTGTAGTGACTCGCTCAGCAAGTTACAAACTGCAGTAATCACGCTGTTGGTACGATTTAAAAATAAACAGGCTGGGCGTAAGATTTTGGTTTATTTTAAATTTTGTGTTCAGCACTTGCAGAAATCCATCACTGTCTTTAGTCTACAAACCACACAGCTGAGAAGCCCAGCTAGGTGCTTTCTGATTGCCAGATAAATGTATGCTCTCTACCCATAGGATCCTAGAATCTTACACCCCAGAAGGGGGCCACTCAGCCCTTCCAACCTATGCTAGAATGATCATTAACAGTAGCTAAAGGAGGGGTCAGGAACCCTTTTTATCTGAAGGGGCTTTAAAACAAAATGCCTAAAATAAAACTATTTGGAACCGCAAAACAAAAATTTGGTGTTTCTAAACTAAACAACTTGGGAAATTCTCAGGTGTCTCTGGTCAAATGAATAATTTGCTCATGTAACATTAAATGAATGCATTGAATTTACGTTGAAAAGAATCAGAATTCAAATAGACCTAACTGAATGATTGCATTTTTTACATTTTCCTTAATTATAATTTTGTCAGTAAAGTTTAAAATAAACTTATACTTAAGATGTGTAGAATTAAGACATTTTTTTCAGCCATTGATTTTCATGATTAAAAGAAAGCTTCCAATAGTACATTCAGAATAATTTGTCATCTCAATAATATTAGAAGCAATAATGGTCACAAAAGTAAAACAAGTTCCTTAAACTAAAGGCATTATCTATCACCATGATGAAGTTATACTACTCAAACAGATTTATTTAGGGCATAGTGATGTTTTTTATTAAAATAATCATTTTAAACCCTAAAGTGCAGCATAATGATTAGACTTTTGTCCCCACAATAGAAACACGGCTCTTACTTTTCTTACCTTATTTCTTTTTAGGTTTTTTCTTCATGTTAATGCAATCCAACTAGAAAAGGTTGGGAACCACAAATGAGACATTAAAAGAGCCGTATGCTACAGACTCTAGATCTAAAGAATTGCAGACCTCTCCTAACTCCAATACTGAATTACTGAATCACAAAGGATTGGTTTGGTCCTAGGTATCAGCAGTGGCTCAATGGGCTGTGCTCACCTCTCACTCAGAAGATCATGGATTCTCGTCCCACTCCATAGACTTTAGTCTCAAACCAAGGCTGATGCTCCAGTATAGTATTGAGGGAATGTTGCACTGTCAGAAGTGCCATCTTTCAAATGATTTGTTAAACTGAGGCTCCAGCTATCCTCTTAGATGAGCTTAAAAGATTCCCAACGTTATTTCAAATAAGAGCACATGAGTTTTTCCAGGTATCCTGAACAGTATTTATCCCTCAACATGATACTAAAACAGATTAAAAACAAAAAATAAAAAATACCTGGAAAAACTCACCAGGTCTGGCAGCATTGGCGGAGTGATAGACTGTCCACCAATATCCATTACAAGCCTATCGACTCCCACAGCTACCTCGACTACAGCTCCTCACAACCCGCTTCCTGTAAGGACTCCATCCCATTCTCTCAGTTCCTTCGCCTCCATCGCATCTGTTCTGATGATGCTACCTTCAAAAACAGTTCTTCTGACATGTCCTCCTTCTTCCTTAACTGAAGTTTTCCACCCACGGTAGTTGACAGGGCCCTCAACCGTGTCCAGCCCATCTCCCACGCAGCCGCCCTCATGCCTTCTCCTCCCTCCCAGAAACATGATAGGGTCCCCCTTGTTCTCACTTATCACCCCACCAGCCTCCGCATTCAAAGGATCATCCTCTGCCATTTCCACCAACTCCAGCATGATGCCACCACAAAACACATCTTCCCTTCACCCCCCCCCCCGGCAGCATACCGTAGGGATCGTTCCCTCCATGACACCCTGGTCGACTCCTCCATCATCCCCTACTCCTCAACCACCTCCTACAGCACCTCCCCATGCAAAGGCAAGATATGCAACACCTGCCCCTTCACTTCCTCTCTCCTCACCGTCCAAGGGCCCAAACATTCCTTTTCAAGTGAAGCAGCATTTCACTTGCTTTTCCCCCAACTTAGTCTACTGCATTCGTTGCTCCCAATGTGGTCTCCTCTACACTGGAGACACCAAACGCAGACTGGGTGACGGCTTTGCAGAACACCTGCGGTCTGTCCGCAAGCATAACCCAGACCTCCTTGTCGCTTGCCATTTCAACACTCCACCCTGCTCTCTTGCCCACATGTCTGTCCTTGGCTTGCTGCATTGTTCCAGTGAAGCCCAATGCAAGCTGGAGGAACAGCACCTCATCTTCCGACTAGGCACTTTACAGCCTTCCGGACTGAATATTGAGTTCAACAACTTTAGGTCTTGACCTCCCTCCTCCATCCCCATCTCCCTTCCGTTTCTTCCGCCTCCTTTTTGTTTTTTCCAATAATTTATATAGATTTTTCTTTTCCCACCTATTTCCATTATTTTTAATGTATTCCACCAATCATTTATCTTTACCTTTTATGCCCTTTTAGTCTTAATTCATCCCAACCCCACTAGAGCTACCTTGCTTGTCCTGCCATCCATTCTTAATTAGCACATTTTTTTTAGATAATATCACCACCTTCAACACCTCTTTGTTCTTTTGTCTGTGACATCTTTTGGTTATCTGCTCCCATCACTGCTTGCTTGTCCCTACAACAACCACCCCCCCCCACCACCCCCAACCAGCTTATATTTCACCCCTCTCCTATCTTTACTTAGTTCTGTTGAAGGGTCAAGGGTTATGAGGACTCGAAACGTCAACTCTTTTCTTCTCCGCCGATGCTGCCAGACCTGCTGAGTTTTTCCAGGTATTTTTCATTTTTTATTTTTTGTCGGATTTCCAGCATCCGCAGTTTTTTTGTTTTTATCACTAAAACAGATTGTCTGGCCATTTAACACATTGCCGTTTGTGTGTTCTTGCAACAATTTGGAGCTGCAATTCCCCAACATTACAAAAGGGATTCTGTTTACAAAGTACTTAATTAACTATAAAGCACTTTGAAACATTTTATTACATTAAGGGTGCCATATAAGTTGTTATTGTGTTGCTGCTGTGGTCCTGAGTTTGTGAAGAGTGCAATTTCTTTTTTTTAATTTAGATTGGAGCAATTGAGACCATACTCCCTTCAGGAATATTTCAAATTCAATGAGTCACACTTTTGTTCATCTCCTAAAGATAGAATTATTGATTTTGCTATTTACCTTCTAGTTTTTCCACATTAAAGATACTATAGAAATGTTACTTGTCGTGATTGTTACTTTATTAAAAATAATGCCACATAGCACTTGGTAATCCCCACACCAATATAACACTGATACAACACAAACACAATATAAGCACAACACCAATACTATTAAAGGAAACATAACGGTAACAGAATATAAACACAATGCACTTCAAAAGCATATTAAAACTCTTTATGAATGAGAACACTGACAGTTTTGAAGGCACTGTTGCATTCTGTACAAAATGCCACAGGGGATTATTGCCTCACTCAGGGCGTGGCCATTGAATGACACCAGGGATCCTGGTACTTCAGCTACTGAGAATTAAACCAAATCTAATACAAATAAATCTGTCAAATTCCAACAACATTTATACTCTATGTTGTTGTCAATTGGAAGTCAATGGAGATTGGCATTTGCCCCCATCTCATTTGTAGCACACCATGTAAACTATGTATTCTGCAATCCTGACTGGTCCTGGGATAAGGGCCCCTCATCTCTGCATAGTCATTACAAAGCCAAAGGGATAATGGCTTAGACAATAAATTAGAAGCAAAATACTGAGGAGAATGGAAATCTGAAACAAAAACAGAAAATGCTGGAAAAACTCAGCAGTTCCAACAGCATCTGTGGAGAGAAAGACAGAGTTAACATTTCGAATTCGTATGACTCTTCTTCAGAGCTAAAGAGAAATAAAAGTGTGATGAAATTTATACTGTTTAAGGGGGATGGAGCAGGTGAAGCTGGATAGAATACAGTGATAGGTGGAGGCAAAGGAGAGATTGCCAGAGATGTCATGGACAAAAGGACAAAGGGGTGTTAATGATAGTGGTACAAGCTAAAGGAGGTGCTGATGGTGGCATTAAGGTCAGAAAACAGAATGTGACAGACCTTAATGCCACCATCAACACCTCCTTTAAACAATAAATTTACTGATGATGTGCAATGGAGCCACAAGTCAGATTCTGACTCCTAGTCTGCCCAGAGTTAGCTAATCCCAGTCTGATTGTACATTTATAATTGTCCAGAGTTGAGGCAGAAGTAAACAGGCCAGGGTTCCTGCTCTTGATTGACACCCAAGCACACCACTGTTAGAATTGTGTGTGTGTGCGTGTTAGGATATTGTGGGAGGACAGCATTGGGTTTGAGTGTACAAGTCCAACTCCCTGCAAACGTTAATGTTCAGGCTCACACATGGAAAAATAACTTGCATCAGGGTGACACATTGAAGTGGTTTGCAGGCCTCCGCAATTCTGCATAGTGAATGGGAAGTGATTCGATATACTGGAATTCCACATCGTGGAGCCCATTTGAATTTCCCTGCAATTATCCTGTACTGACATCATCCCATCAGAAGCAATATTAGTATTTGTTAAAGGTGCCACACATGTAATGTTGGATTCTTGTGCAATGTTTTTGTATACTTTCTCCTTTTTATGTTAATTAACTCTCTTCTCTTAACAGCCCCCAGCAGGATCCAACTCGGAGCTGGGGCACAACTTCAACAATCTTGCATCTTTTCATTTAGAAAACATCCCCAGATACTTCACAGAAGTGCAATTAGACAATAAATTGACGCCAAACCATATAAAGACATGTTAGGGCAGGCTACTAAAAGCCTGCTCAAAGAGGTTGGATTTATGGAATGACTTAAAGGAAAGAGAAGCAGAGAGGTTTAGGGAGGGAATTTCAGAGCTTTAAGGCCCAGGCAGCTAAAGACATAGCCAACAGTGGTGGAATGAAAGAGGTGGGGGTGCAGAAGAGGCCTGTATTGGAGGAGTGCAGAGATTTTGAAGATTTGTGGGGCTGGAGGAGATTAGAGATGAGGAAAGACAGGGCAGAGAGAATTTGAACACGTGGATGAAAACTTTGATTTGAGGGGTTTCTGGACCAGGAGCCAGCATAGGTCAGATAGCACAGGAGATGATGGGCAAATGGGGATGCGGTGAGGGCATAGATCATGATGGTCAAACATTTGATCAACAGCCCATGGCAAATGGCTTAAAAAATGTCGAGGCAGTGACAGAGGCTCTAAAATTGGTAACAGTGCTCCAAAGTGAGGGGAAACAATCGGCCAGTTCCCATTTCTCATCCCTCCACCACAATTCCCACGGGAAAGACGTGATAATATCGCGGAGAGGATGTGATCGTGCTCGGCTGATATCCAGCATTGTCAAATAGTATATCAAGCGTGCAATCTCATATGAAGAATGTGCGCTAGGGTTGAGACTGTGAATGCCTACGAGCCATGTCCCAGCGAGAGTTTAAGAGAGGATGAATTAGAAGGACAAAGAAAATAACACTTTAAATCAGCTGTAATGAATTTTACTCAATCAGCTCACCAGAAATAATTGTAAATGATATTTTGAAAAGTTCACACTAGATAGATACACAACATGGACTGCAGCAGTTCAAGAAGGTAGCTCACCACCACCTTCAAGGGCAATTAGGGATGGGCAATAAATGCTGGCTTAGCCAGCAATGCCCACATCCCATGAATGAATTAAAAAATATATAACTATCTGTTATATAGATATATATCTATATAAATGTTATTTTTAATCTGTGGCAGCACTCTTCCTCTGAATCAGAAGTTCTGGGTTCAAATCCTATCCACAAAAATTAAGGCTGAAACTTCAATGCAATGCTGAGGGAGTGCTGCCCTATCAGAGGTCCTATCTTTCAGCTAGGATGTTGAACCGAGGCCCTGTGTGCCTTCTCATGTTGGTGTTATTTTGAAAAAGAGCATGGAAGTTACTCCTGGTGGCCTGGCCAATATTTATCTCTCAATCAACATCACAAAAGCAGCTGATCTGATCATTATCACATCGCTGTTTGTGGGAGCTTACAGTGTGCAAACTGGCTGCCACAATTCCTATATTACAACAGTGACTACTGTCATGCAAATATAATAATTTTCATAATATCATTGTAATTTATTGTAAAGGTAGGTTAATAGTGGGGTTTGGATTAGTTTCTGTGTATAGGTGTGTGTTTGTGTGGGTTTGAATTGAATTACAGAAGCTGGTCTGGGTGCTTTGATATATCAGAAGAGAAACTGTGTTTGAAATGCTAAATAAGTAAACATGGCTGAATTTTCAGAACGTGAGGAGTGAAGAACATTTGCATTTTTAGATAAACCAGAGTAATGAATTTCAAAGAGATGGTAAGGTGTTACACCTAGCCATAAGAGGCTAAGCCAAATAAGTCAAATAGTGTGTTTATTTTTCTTAAATATAACTGATAATGAGTGCTATGAAAGATTTATATTATGGAAAAAGTGAAGTTACAAAGGCATATTAGGACAATGGACTTTACATTAAAAAGGGAGAAACCTGTATAAAGGAGATAAGGTTATGTGTAAGAAGAAGGGATTCTAACATCTAACAAGCGTGAAAAGCCTCCAGCCTCTATGTACCAAGTCAAAAACAGAATTACCTGGAAAAACTCAGCAGGTCTGGCAGCATCGGCGGAGAAGAAAAAGTTGACGTTTTGAGTCCTCATGACCCTTCGACAGAACAGAAGGGTCATGAGGACTCGAAACGTCAACTCTTTTCTTCTCTGCCGATGCTGCCAGACCTGCTGAGTTTTTCCAGGTAATTCTGTTTTTGTTTTGGATTTCCAGCATCCGCAGTTTTTTTGTTTTTATCTCTATGTACCAAGTTGCCGTCCGCAGGAACTGAAGCTAAGAGAATTAATTTTAAATATCACTGTCAAGGGTATTGTATGCCTTGCCTGGGTCTGTTGAAATCTGTTATTTTACTGTTGCCTTAATGGAGGTGTAACTGGGAGTTAGATTAATGAGGGGATTTAGGAGTTATTACAGTAGTAATTTGTAGACCTATGTATATGCTTAAAATAATTTCTTTTGTTAATAAATGTTTAATTTAGTTTTGTAAAAAGCCTCTAAGACTCGGTGGACTTATTACTACTGAATTTAAGGAGCACCTCTCAAAATAAAAATACTAATTGCAAAACAGTTGTGGCAGCTATTTCAAGTTTTCCTCTGGGATTTGAGCAGCTCGGCATTTACCATCCGCTGGGCCACAGCACTACACTTCAAAAGTACTTCATTGGCTGTTAAGTGGTTATGGATGTCCTGAGGTTGTGAACGGTGCTTTAAAAATTCAATTCTTTATTTTTATATAATAGATCACCACGGATCAGCCATGAGCTTATTGAATGGTGGAACAGGCTCAAGAAGCTAAGTGGCCTACTCCTGTCTCTATGTTCTGACATTTAAAAGATATTTTTCACAGAACTTTTTAGCCATAGATTTATAAATGAGTAAGCACACACTACAGAATAAATCATAGAATCATAAATTTGTTAGTGCACAGAAGCAGGCCATTTGGCTTGTCATGTCCATGCCGACTCTACAAGAACAATTTAATTAGTCCCACTCCCCTGCCCTTTCCCTATATCCCTGTAAAGTTTTCTCTTCAGGCGCTTGTCCAATAATTCTCTTTTGAAAGCCAAGATTGAATCCGCCTCCATCACATTCTCAGATCTTGCATTGCAGATTCTAACCACTCACTGTGTAAAAATGTGACAAAACTTTGATGATTGTATCTTCCCTAGATGCCTATGGTCCTTTGTGGAATAAGGCTAATTACCAATTACTGATTTCTCCAACCAAATATCCAATGTTTGCAAATCCAGTTATTTCTCTACTTTCAGATACGAGCATTCAAATACCTCTGTGTAAGTGCAGACTCCTGTCCTGCAGTTCACTTCATTCACCGCAGTTTGGTCATCTCCAATCACTCAGCATGTTCATCAACTGAGTAACTGAGCTTCAGAGCAAAGAAAAGGTTCCAGGTCAGTCCATCCAAAGGGATGGACATAATGGGTCTCAGGTGTGATGCTGAGTTTCAGGGACTGGGGAGGAGGTTGATAATGTTCAAAATGGCATCTGCACAGGCCCTCATGACTACATCCAACCCTCGCACTGTCCCTCACCTTAGGGGCCAGTTGTGGCTCAATGGGTCCCATTCCACAAAACACAAAAACACAGTGCAGTGTTGAGGAAGTGCTACACTGTTGGAGGAGCCATCCTTTGGATTAAATGTCAAACGAGGCCTTCTCTGCCCTCTTGGGAAGATGTAAATAATGCTATTTTGAAGAAGAGCAGGGGAGTTCTCCTAGTTTCCTGACCAATATTTATCCTTCAGCCAACATCACTAAAAACCTATAGGTTATCACATTGCTGTTTGTGGGAGCTTGCAGTGTGCAAATTGGCTGCCATGTTTCCTGCATTACAACAGTCTTCCTTTCTTCTCTGATAACCCAATGGTACTAACATACATTAAATAAAGCCCAATGACAATAATGAGCCATGAATCAAATTGCTTCAGTGTTTTAGTGGATGGAACATATCATGCATTGGAAATATTTAATTTAAGACAAATTGTCATGGTGTGAATTAATTGTTTTTTTATTTCCAAAAAAATTAGTACCCCCTAGTATTCCCATCAAAGAATGATAATGGAATCCAGGAGAGAGAAGAGTAATTACAGCAATGTGATACTCCCATCTGGGGGTCATCTAACATTCAGTTAATATTATGCAAATATGCATAATTAATAATCATCAATAAAACTTGCATCATTTTACTCTGATCACTCATTGAACTTTCATCGTTCAGTCAGTTATAGATTTTATTCTTAGATTTTAACTGATATGACACAAAACTATTCCATTTACTCCCACTAAATGAAAAAAGTCAACTTACAAATGTCTCCACTTCCTGCTCAATTGAGAAGGACAAATCTTTAAAGGTAAAAAAATTAGAAAGGTTTGTTAGTTCGTGGATGAATATTGGTCAGAACTCCAGAAAACATTGCTTCCCTTTCAAATAGTGTTATGGGATCTTTTATATCCACCTGAACAAGCAGATGGGACTTCAGCTTGATATCTTATCCAAAGGATAGTACCTCTAGCACTCCCTTGTTAGTGTCAGCCAAGGTCTTTTGCTCAAGTCTTTTCAGTGGGACTTGAATCTTTCTGACTTAGAAGCAACAGTGCTAACCCATTGATCCATGGCTGATAAATAAACTGTAATCAACTCCTAAAGTGACTCCTGAAGCAAGTAACATTCGTGGCACTCCAGGCAGTGATCATCTCCAACAAGAGAGAAGCTAACCATATCTCCTTGACATTCAATGGCATTACCATCACTGAATCCCCCACTATCAACATGCTGGAGGTTAGCATTGGCCAGAAACTGAACTGGACCAGCCATATAAATACTGTGGCTACAAGAGCAGGTCAGAGGCTGGGAGTTCTGCGGAGAGTAACTCACCTCCTGACTCCTCTACACAAGTCAGGAATGCAATGGGATACTCCCCAGTTGACCGACAACACTCAAGAAGCTTGACACCATCCAAGACAAAGCAGCCTGCTTGATTGACACCCACCCACCACCTTAAACATCCACTTCCTCCAGCACCGATACACAGTGGCAGCAGTGTGTGCCATGTATAAGATGCATTGCATTAATTCACCAAGCTTCCTTCGAACACACCTTCCAAGCCCATAACCTCTACCACTAAAAGGATAAGGGCAGAAGATGCAAAGGAACACCACCACATGAAAGTTTCCCTCCAAGTCACACACCATTCTGACTTGGAAATATATCGCCGTTCCTTCACTGTCACTGGGTCAAAATCCTGGGACTCCCTTCCTGACAGCACTGTGGATGTACCAATGCCATGTGGGCTGCAATGGTTCAAGAAGGCAGCTCACCACCACCTTCTCAAGGGCAATTATGGATGGGCAAAAAAATGCTGGCCTGGCCAGTGATGCCCACATCCTGTGAATGAATAAAACAAATCAAGATATCCTTCCTTGCGTAAAAACTGTTAAATCTCTAAATTCTTCCCATTTTGATGTAAGGTTAATTGTGTTTCTCTCTCCACAGATGCTACCTGACAAACTGGGTGTTTCCAGAATTTTCTGTATTTAATTATTCATACAATAGTACAGTACAGGAGGACACCATTCAGCCCATCATATCTGCATGAGTTTTTTTGAAGAGCAATCCAATTAGCCATTTTTAATGAGTTTCTGACTGATGCTTGTATCCTGAAAATGTACAGATTTCCGGGAGGCACTATGAGAAGGCATGGTGTTAAATAGAAAACAATGGTCCATGGAGCAATGAGTTACTAGGCCAAACAGTTCCAAGACTTCAATAAGCAAAATTTAAATTATTTTCGAATGTACACAGATCCGCCTGATTGAACAACTGATGATTTACTACACATTGTATAATATACGGAATAGGCAATCAACAGTTTATTCCCACATTCACAATGTTGTCATTAACCAATAATCTATCATTATTTTTGTAATATTGCAATAATGGTTTCATTATTAATTAATTACTAATGACTTAAAAAATTTGCATAAATATATATAGTCTTTCACAACCCCAGGGCATTCCCAAGTCCTTTATAGCTGACAAATGACCATAATCACTGTTGTAATGTAGAATATGTGGCATCCAATTTATGTACAACTAAATTTCATAAACAACAATCTGATAATCACCAGAAAGTTTTATTGATATTGACTGAGGGGTAAATATTAGCTAGGACACCAGAAAACATAACCCCGCTCCTCTAATAGCGTTATGGGATCATTTTATATCCACCTGTTATGGCAGTTGGACTTCGGTCTCTTGCCTGAAAGACGGGACCTTCTGATAGAGCTGCCTTCCCTCAATTACTACACTACGGGCAACATTTCCCACCACTGGGGGGGGGAAGTGTGGGAGCGAGAGGATGGGTTTCCGATCGGCGGCCCTGGTCAGGGGCGCACCGCCATTTTACATGGGCGGGCCAATTAAGGCCCTCCTAGTGTGACGTGCACCAGGAAGTGCTATGTGCTCCGTGTGCCAGGGGGGTGGAGGGATGGAATTCCCTCAGCCGGGAGTGCATTCTTTCATGCATGCACGTGAGAGAGCACACAGATCTCCCTGAGGTTAAGTGCTGCCTCCGGGAGATTGGCTTCGATTTAAAACTTTGAATAAAAAGATTAGAAAAAAATTTCCCTGCCATGTCCCCTCATATGACACTGTCACATGAGTTGGGGCATGTCCATAACTTTATTGTAAAATGTTCTGCATTTTTCAAATCACTCATCATCCCACCTGTGGATGAGGTTTCACATTTTTTCACAAGCCCACCTGAGCTCCCAGCCTGCCCGGCAACCTTAAGGTTGGATGGGCAGGTCCATTAATGAGTTGAAGTGGTTTTTTTAATGGCCTTACTAGGCAGTTGATAGGTTGATGTGCACGCATCCGATTCGGATGTGTGCCCGCTGAACTGACAATCTAAATGACATGGGGTGATGTTGGGACACACGCCCGATGTCACCCCGCATCCTTTTACGCATCAGCAAGTGGGGCCCACTCCCACTCACCGACTGGAAGATGCTGGCCTAGACAGTCAACCTAGATTATGTGTTCTGATTAAGGACTTCAACCCAAGACTTTCTGATTTGGAGAATGTTATCCACTGAGCCACAATTGACACATAGCTATTTAGTTACTATACATCATCATTGCTAGATAAAACAAGTTTTGGTGAAAATGGCTGGAACAGAAGTTCCTCTTCAATAATTTGGCATAAGTACGTAATCACAAATTCAGGTACTTGTGCTCACAATTAATTTCAATGAATCTAACATCATGGCCAGTTAACTCTAAATATGCAGCAAGTGTTTGTATTCAACCAAGCTTTGATGTCCAAGTGCTGATAGCAAGACATTGATACAACATAGCAAATCTACATACAATATAGGAACACAGCCAACTGCTACTTAAAATACCACTACATACAACACAGAATCAATGGTAAAACACAAAATAACAATGCTCCTAGATACAATATAGCAGCATTGCTAGATACTATATAGCAACACCAGTAGATACAATATAGCAACTTCAGTAAATACCATACAGCAACACTGGTAAATACTATTCAACAATGCTCATTAGTTCAAAATTCAATAAAGGGGGGATTGATAGTAAGCAGGATCGAGAGTTCTACACAGTATGTTGCCCTCAAGCTGCTGGGATGGGGGACATCTCAGAACAGCTCGAAAGGTTATCGAAAGGGGAAGGGATCTCATTGGCATTCATGTTGGGCATAACAACAGAGGGAAGAGTAAGGAAGAGGTCCTATTTGGAGCTAAATTAAAGACCAGGGTCTCAAGGATTATAATCCCGCGACCATGTGCAAATTGGTGTAGTGGTAAACAAATTAGGCTGGTAAACATGTAGTTGAAGGGCATTAAGCCAGGAGCACAGGCTGGAGTCTGTGGCTCAAACATCCCTGTATAAACACAGAACAAGCTGAATGAATTGTGGATGAAAATTCAACTTGAAGGATGTAACATGTTAGCCATTACTGAGACATGGCTGTAATACAAATAAGACTGGAGCAAAACAAACCAGGTTAAAAGGACGATAGGAAAAATAGGGAAATGGTAGAGCAGGAAATTATTTTGATGATAGCAGAGAATATATAAGAGAGAATATATGAGTAGTAAGCAAGGGGTGGAATAGACTTAAGGAAATAGAAATGGATTTAAGACTATAGTGGAAGTTGTGAAAAGACACCTTGGTAACTTGGGAAGGGGAAAATTGTACAAATGTAGAGATTAGAAAAGCATGTAGCAAAAGCAGAGTGGTTTTAATGGGAGATTTTAACTTTAATACAGATTGGTATAAACAGACTAGCAGATGTCAGAAAAGGTCATGAATATCTTGAGCACTGGAATAGTTTTTGTACAGCCACAAGTCCTCGAGCCAACAAGAGGGTGTGCCATATCAGATTTAATAATGAGTAATAAGCTAGATTTAGTTAATAACTTAATGGTAGATGAACATTTATCAAATGGTGTAGGGTCAGCTATGTCTCGGAATAACAAGGTTCTGCATTCAAGTCCCACACCACAACTTGAGCACAAAGATCAAAGCTGACACTGGCGTGCAGCTTTGAAGGATAGCTGCACTGTTGACATGGTTCCAACTTTCAGAAGAGGCATTAAACAGAGGCTATCTGCCCTTTCCAGTGGATTTAAAAGATCTTGTGACAGTATTTTGAAGAGCAGGGGGGTTCTCCCTAGTGATCTGGTCAATATTTATCCTTCAATTAACATCACAAAAACAGAATGTATGATCATTATTGCATTGCTTTTGTGGGAGTTTGCTGTGTGCAAATTGTCTGCCACCATTTCCTACATTATAATAGTGACTACACTTCAAAAAGTAACTCATTGCCTGGAAAGCACTGGAGGTGTCTGGTAGTCATGAAAAGTCTGATATAAATGTAAGTCTTTCTTTTTTTTAAAAAAGTAAATTAAGTTTAAAGTAGTGTTTGAAAGGGAGAAACATGAAGCAGCTACTGGGATTTTAGACTTAGGTGTGGCTGACTTCAATGGGATGAGACAGAGCCTGTCCACAGTAAACTGAGCAAATCAGTTAATGGGTAAAAGGAGAGAAAATTAATGGGAGGTGTTCAATAAAGAATTTTATGGGATACAGAAGCAAATTAGACCCAAAAGGGGCAAGAGCTTTGCTTGCCAAAAAAGACAGCCATGGAGAACTAGAGTGGTAAGAGATAACATAAAACGAAAAGAGAAAGCAAAGGGGTGGGGGGAGCACAAATTCTGGCAACTGAGAATGATACAAAGAACAGCAATGGGTGACAAAATAGATAATTAATCTACAGAAATAAGTGTAAGAGCAAACCTGCAAGGGATAGCAACTTCAACACAAAAAAATTATTACATTAATAAAAAGAGGGTGGTCAGGAGCAATGTGGGCCCCTTTAAAACTGATAATGGTGATATCGTCAATGAAAACAAGGAACATGCTGAGTTATTACTTTGCATCAGCATTTACAGTAGGGGAAAGAGATCAGTATGCTGAACATCCCAACGAAACAACTTCTGAAGTAAGGTCAGGGATTTGCTCACATTAACATAAGCAAAGTAACAGTGATGAAGAAAATAATCACTAAAGAGTGACAAATCCCCAGGATCAGATGGTTTCCATCCCACGGTTTAAAGGATCTTCCAAAGTTCTCTCAATTTGGGAACTGTTCCTCTGAATTAAAGTTGCACATGTCACTCTCCTGTTTAAGAAAGGTGAGTGAGGGAAGCCAGGGAATTATAGGCCAGTTAGCTTAACATCTGTTGTCAGGAAATAACTAGAGCCTATAATTAAGCATAAGGCGACTCACACATCTTGAAAATTTTCAACTGATCAAGTGATTTTTCAGCCAGTATGGATTTGTAAACAGCTGCTCGTGCCTGACACATCTGGTTGAATTTTTGTGAAGAAGTGACTGAAGTATGCAGTGGAAAAGAGGATATCTATGGATATTATTTATACAGACTTTCAGAAGGCATTTGTAAAAAAAACCCTCATTGGAGACTGTTAGCCAAAGTTGAAGTTCATGGAGTTGAAGGCAAATTATTGACCGGGTTAGGAAATTTGGCTGAATGGCAAGAGGCAGAAAGTAGGGATAATTGGTGGATTCTCTAATTGGCAGGATGTGATGAGAAGTACCCCTCAAGAACAGGACGAATAAACTGGCCATGGGTGGGAAGGTAGTGTAGAACAGCTAGTGCTGTTGGGAAGGGTTTAAACTAACTTGGCAGGGGAATGGGATCCTGAGAGGAGGTTCAGCAGGGGGAGATGCATTGCCAAAATTAGAAGAGAGAGCAAGTGACTCTGGAAAGCATAGAAATTATAGGCCAATTGAGGCACAAGAGAGCTTGTCAAGGTTGGATGGTATTTATTTCAATGCAAGGAGTCGGACAAATAAGGCAGATGAGTTGAGGGCACAAATTGACACATGGATGTATGATATCATTGCTGTCACAGAGAGATGGTTGCAAGAGGGGCAGGATTGACAGCTCAATATTCCAGGATATAGGGTCTTCAAGCGAGACAGGGAAGGAGGTAAAAGAGGGGGGTGGGATATCGCAATATTGATCAAGGAATCAATTACAACAGTAAGCAAGGATGACATCTTAGGAGGCTCCTCAAATGAAGCCATATGGTTAGAACTTAAAAACAAAAAAAGAGCATTCACATTGCTGGGAGTGTACTATAGGCTCCCAAACAGTCAGAGAGAAATGGAAGAGCAGATATGTAGGCAAATTTCAGAGAAGTGTAAAAATAATAGGGTAGTAATAGTGGGGGATTTCAACTTCCCCAATATTAACTGGGTTAGTCATGGTGTCATAGGTATAGAGGAAGTGGAATTCTTAAAATGCATCCAGGAGAGCTTTCTAAGCCAGTATATAGAAGGTCCTACAAGACAGGGGGGTGGTCCTGGACTTAGTTTTTGGAAATGAAGCCGAGCAAGTGGTAGAGGTATCAACAGGGGAGCATTTTGCAGATAGTGATTCATAACTCCGTTAGATTAAAGGTTGTTATGGAAAAGGACAAGGATGGGCCAGAAATCAGAGTTCTAAATTGGGGGAAGGCTGATTTTAATAAGATCAGATATGATTTGGCCAGAGTGGTCTGGGAGCAGCTAACTTTAAGTAATTCTGCGTCAGAGCAGTGAGACTCATTCAAGAAGGAAATAGGGAGAGTTACAGGGCCAACATATTCCAGTAAAGACAAAAGGGAGAGACCAACAAATCCAGGGAACCCTGGATGTCAAGGAACATACAGGATTGGATAAAGAGAAAAAGGGGAGGCTTATGGCATTTACCGAGGGCTCAGAACAGTGGAAGCCCTAAAAGGAGTATAGAATGTGTCGGGGGGAATCTTAAAAAGGAAATTAGGAGAGCAAAAGATGGCATGAAAAAACATTAGCAGGTAAAATAAAGGAAATTCCAGAGTTATTTTACAAGTACATTAAGTGTAAGAGTACTAGGGAAATAAGGGAAAGAGTAGGGCCCATTAAGGACCATAAGTGGTAATTTGTGTGTGGAGCCGGAAGACATAGGTAGGATTCTAAATGAATACTTGGTGTCAGTGTTCACAAGAGAGAGGGATGATGTGGGTATGGAAATCAGGCAGAAGGACTGATTTAATTAATGAAATTAGCATAGAAAGGGAGGAGGCTTTAAGTGGTCTGGCAGGCTTAAAAAGTAGATAAATCTCCAGGCCCAGATGAAATATATTCCAGACTGTTTAGTGAGGCAAGGGAGGAGATAGCATGGGCACTGGCAATAATTTTCAATACCCCTCTGGCCACAGGAGAGGTGCCAGAGGACTGGAAGACAGCCAATGTGGTACCGTTATTCAAGAAGGGAGGAAGGGATAAACCAGGGAACTACAGGCCAGTCAGTCTAACCTCAGTGGTGGGGAAACTATTGGAAGCAATTCTAAGGGACAGAATTAATCTACACTTGGAGAGGCAGGGATTAATCAAGGACTGTCAGCATGGTTTTGTTAAGGGGAGGTCATTTCTGACCAATTTGATTGAATTTTTCGAAGAGGTGACCAGGTGTGTAGATGAGGGCAAAGCATTTGACGTAGTCTACTTGGACTTCAGCAAGGCTTTTGATAAGTTCCCGCATGGGACACTGATAACAAAGGTAAGAGCCCATGGGATCCAAGGCAATTTGGCAAATTGCATCCAGAATTGGCTGAGTGGCAGGAAGCTGAGGGTGATGGTTGAGGGGTGTTTTTGTGACTGGATGCCTGTGTCCAGTGGGGTTTCACAGGGATCAGTGTTGGGTACTTTGCCATTTATGGTATATATAAAGCAATTTAGACTTGAATGTGGGAGGATTGATCAGTAAGTTTGCGGATGACACGAAAATTGGTGGGGTGGTAAATAGTGAGGAGGATAGCCTTAGATTACAGGAGGATATTGACAGGCTGGTCAGATGAGCTGATCAATGGCAAATGGAATTTAATCTGGATAAGTGTGAGGTGATGCACTTGGGCAAGACAAACAAGGCACTGGAACACACGATGAATGGTTGGACCCTGGGAAGTACTGAGGATCAGAGGGACCTTGGCGTGCATGTCCACCAGTTCCTTAAGGTAGTGGGACAGGTAGATAAGGTGGTTAAGAAGGCATATATGATACCTGCCTTTATTAGCCGAGGCACAGAATATAAGAGCAGGAAGGTTATGCTGGAGTTTATAACATACTGGTTAGGCCACAGCTAGAATATTGCATGCAGTTCTGGAATACGCATTATAGGAAGGATGTGATTGCACTAGAGAGAGTGCAGGGGAGATTTACCAGGATGTTGCCTGGGCTGGAGAGTTTTAGTTATGAGGAGAGATTGGATAGACTGGGGTTATTTTCCCTGGAACAGAAGGGAGACATGATTGAGGTGTATAAAATTATGAGGGGCATGGATAGGGGAGACAGGAAGGAACTTTTCCCCTTAGTGGAGGGATCAATAATCAGGGGGCATAGATTTAAAGTAAGAGGCAGGAGGTTTAGAGGAAGAATTTTTTCACCCAGAGGGTAGGAATCTGGAACTCACTGCCTAAAAGGGTGGTAGAGGCAGATACCCTCATAACATTTAAGAAGTATTTGGATGTGCACTTGCGATGCCAGGGCATACAGGGCTATGGGCCTAGTGCTGGAAAATGATTTTAGAATAGTTAGGAACTTGTTTAACCGACACGGACTCAATGGGCCGAAAGGCATTTTCTGTGCTGTAGACCTCAATGACTGTGATTTACCAGAATTATAGCTACAGTCCAAGGGTTAAGTCATGTGGAGAGATTACACAAACTAGGGTTGTATTCCTTGGAATTTAGAAGCCTAAAGGGAAACTCAGTCAAAGTTTAAGGTATTTAAGGGAACAGATAGGTTAGTTAAAGAGGAACTATTACTGTTGTTTGGATGCCCAGGACAAGGGGGCATAGCCTAAAAATTAGAGTCAGACTTTTCAGGAGTGAAAGTTAAGAAGCATTTCTGCAAACAAAAGATGGTAGAAGTTTGGAACTCTCTTTCACAAATGGCAATTGATGCTAAATCAATTGTTAATTTTAAATTTGGGATTGATAGATTTTTGTTAGCCAAAGATATTAAGGGATATGTGACAAAGGCAGGATATGGAGTTAGGTTGCAGATCTTGTTGAATGGCAATGAACAGACTCAAGGAGTAAATAGCTTCCTCCTGTTCCTAAGTTCCTACTCCTAGATACAACATAGCAACAATCCTAGATACAATATAGCAACTCTGTTAGATGCCATAAAGCAACTGAGTTAGATACAATTTAGCAACACCATTAGATACAGTATAGAAAGACTGTTAGATGCAATACAGCAACACAATTGCAATAAAGCAACTACATTGAATACAATATGGCAAGACTGCTAGATACTATATAGCAACACCATTTTATACAATATCACAATGTTCCCAGATACAATAAAATAGCAACCTACATTTATGTAGCACCATTGGAAACATCATAAGGCACTTCAAAGCATTATCAAGCAAAGTTTGACAGAGACACATAAGCAGATATTACAATGTCCAGAAGCTTTGCCAAAGAGGTAGATTTTAACAAGCATCTTAAAGGAGCAAAGAGATGTCGTGACAATTTAGCACCATTGTTAGATAAAATATAGCAACACTGTTAGATATGATACAACACTACTAGATGCAATTAAATACTATTAGATAGAAGAACCTTAAACTGGAAATGATTGAAAATAAACTCAAATTCTACTGTCAATTCATCATATGTACTTATGATACCTAAATCCGCACATCAAAGCTCTTTGTTCATGAAATTTTCCCAAATATATCAATCCTGCTGGATACAGCATAACACCATTTCAACAGATATTTGATATAATGCGCTGTTAGATACAATATAGCAATATTGTTGGATACAATATAGAAACACTTCTAGAAACAATATAGCAACACCGTCGGATCCCACTTAGCAACACCGTCGGATCCCACGTAGCAACACCGCCGGATCCCACGTAGCAACACCGCCGGATCCCACGTAGCAACACCGCCGGATCCCACGTAGCAACACCGCCGGATCCCACGTAGCAACACCGTCGGATCCCACGTAGCAACACCGTCGGATCCCACGTAGCAACACTGTTAGGTATGACGTAGCAACATTCTTGGATTTAATCAAACAACACTGTTCAATACAATATTGAAACATTGTTAGAAACAACATAGCAACACTCTAAAGAATGCAACACCATTAAAATAATTTAAAACATTAAACTAATGATCATGAAATCTACATCCAATTTTGTGATATGTGTTAACAGTGGCTAAATATCACATCAAGACTCTTAATTTGGAGAATTGCCCTAACATATCAGTATGACCAGATATGACAATCAACAGTGTATGATCACTGGCTGAGATTGCAAATCAACATTGCCTGATACTAAAAAATGCCATGGTTAGATAGAATGTAGATACATTTTTAGATAAAAATAACAATACTGATGAATTCAATGTAGCAAGCACTTAAGATGCAAAATAGTAAAATAGTTCGATACAATATAGCAATACTCTGAGACACAATACAATGCTGTAATATTGCAACACTTAGGGATACAACTAGATATTGACAAAACTAATAGGAGTTGAGAGTAAAGGTCAGAATAAGGTCAGGGACAAGGATAATATAAATGGTCAGGGTACAAATACAGATATAAAACTGTACTGTTACAAAAGTATAAAAAGTACTGTCAAAAGCACAGTAAAATAAACTACTGCTAAAATGAATTAAATTGTGTGTACAGCATCCAAAATAGGGATACTTGAAGCAATAATCAGAATTGCGGTAGTGAGAATAACTAAAACATGGTTACATAAAGAACAAGACTGGCAACTAACTATTGCAGATTATAACATGATCAGAAAGAACAAGGGAAGAAATGGGGGTGGGTAGCTCTACTAGTTAGAGATAACACAGTAACACCAGAAAAAAAGAGGCATAACTAACAGAGGTAAGAAGTAGAATCCATATGGATTGAAATGAAAGACATGATCAATCATCATAGGAGGGTACTATAAACAACCTAATAATAGAAAGGCAGTGGAGAAAGAAATATGTAAGCAAATATATGAAATGAATTAAGGTCATAGAATAACATAAGAGATTTTAACTACCTCCGAATAAACTGATAAGCGGTAACAAAAGAGATACAGGAAATGGAATCATTGCAATGTGTGCATGAATATTTTCTTAAGAAGTAAGAAATTCAACAAGAGGGCTTAGTAATTGGAAATGAACCAGAACAGATAAGAGAAATGGGGAACATGTAGGCAACTGCAGTAACAGTATAATAAGGTTTATGATAACAATTTATAAGGATATAAGTAAGACAAAGACCAACCAGATGAGAATGGAACCAATGAAAATAAACTGGAAAAATGTACTGACAAAGGAAGAAAGGGAAGAGTGGGGAAAATTTAAAATAGAATCAAGGAGAAATATATCAACCAAAAAGCAGCAGCAAACTAACCAGAAATGAGGATGAGTAAAGAAATTGAAACTAAAGAAAAGGATTGCAATGGTGACAAAGGGGCAGATGACAAAAGGAAATAAATATGCAAAGGTTAGGAGAAAAAGTCAACAATAACATTCGTAAAGCTAAAAGAAACTATAAAGTTAAATTATCAAGGAATATAAAAAGATATAGTAAAGCATTCTACAACATATAAGCAACAAAAGAAAATATATATAATTGCCATTTGATAGTACAGAACTTGAGTTTGCTGAAAAGAGAGACATGTCTAAGCTTTTTGTCTTGCACTTATCAGGACACTTGCAAGAATACCAACATAAGGAGAAGACAACAATTTTACTGTATGTGGAAGAGAGTGCTGATTGGTTGACGAGTGGCATTGCCATGGAGAATGCACCACTGATAGTGACTGACAGTTAACTGCCAAGCATTGTTTGAAATTTAAACCAGGACCTTGACCCTGATTGGTCAAGGCAGTGCCCTAAGGAATGAGTCAGAGAATGGCTGTCACTCATTTTGTTTAACTGAAACAGGTGCAGTGTATGTACATGTTCTTTCTGTCTGAAAAGAACAGGGCCCTGTGTATTAATATATGTAGCTTCCAGCACACACAAATGTACCACATTACAAGCCTGATGACAATCTTCAATTGGTTGTCAGTGTAACTCTTAGCACAATGAGGATTATTCAGCAAATGTTGTCCAATTGTGGAATCACATCTAATGTTGGACACTGTGTTTTGAATTTTGCAAGCATTGCTGGTTAGGTGCGGTCTGTACCCTGCCCATTGTGAACAGCAGCTGGGACATGCTGTTTGATATGATCCGCCAGTCTTTGGGACATACAGCCAACATACCTAGCATCACAATGGCACTGAAATTCATATACCACATTACTCATTTGTGTGATGGGCAGAACGACTTTTTGGTTTGATGGCAGCATCCTGTTAGCGCAAATGCCACTCGTGTTGCTACTGCATAGAAGCAGCATGAAATAGTTAGTTTCACCTGTTGCTCAAATTTTTTCAGCAACATATAAAGGCATTAAAATAAAAGGGGGAGATAGTTAATAAATTGATAAAATTTAGAGGATAAAATCACTGGCCTGATATTATATATATAATTAACTTATCAACGGTAGGAAAGGTGATGAAATCCTTACCCATAGATATAATAGACAAATACCTAGAAACCAAAACTATATTAGCTTGGATTCCAAAAGAGGCTTTGCTTAACCAATCTTATTAAATTACTTGAAGAAGAAACAGGAAAGATAGATAAGGGCAATACAGTAGACCATATATATTTGGATTTCCTAAAAGCCTTTAATAAAGTACCGGCTCGTGACTAAAATCAATATGGATTCAGGAGACAAGTAGCAGAATGGATTGTGAACTGGCTATAAAATGGAAAACAGAGATTAGGGATTAAAGGCAATTTCTCAGATTTGCGACTGATCAGAAATTGTATTCTGCAAGGATCAGTGCTGGAACCACTGTTGTTCACCCACAAACAATCTTCAGTCCAGAATCAGAAGTACAATTGCAAAATTCACAATTGACACCAAATTAGTACAGAGGAGGAGAGCAACAAACTACCAGAAGACATTAATAAACATGCAAAATGGGGGTGTAATTGGCAAATCAACTTTAACATAGACAAGTTTGTGAGGCAGATTTTGATCGAACATACTTCCCAGAAAGTAAATGTCTAAATGGAGTGGAGGGACATTGGGATCCAGGCATACAGATACACAATTCACTAAAAGTAATGATGTAAATTAATAAGGTCATAAGAAGCAAACAAATAAAGCACTGGTATTCAATTCTAATGGGATAGAATTAAAAACTGGGGAGATAATGCTGAACCTGTATAGAACTTTGGTTAGACCACATTTGAACTGCAATGAACAGCTCTGGTCTCCATATTATATAAAGGATATAGAAGAATTGGTAGAAGTGCAAAAAAAAGATTTACTAGAATGATAGCAGAACTGAACAGGTCACAACAGTGTTTGTGCTCCAGAAGAACCTCCCCCGAATCATCTTTATCTGACCCCATTGACATATTCTTCTATTCCTTTCTCCCTCGTGTTCTTATCTAGCTCCTCCTTAGATGGTACTCACCTCAACTACTCCCTGTGGCAGTGAGTTCCACATTCTAATCTGGGTGAAGTAGTTTCTCCTGAATTCCCTATTGGATTTATTAGTGACAGCCTTATATTTATGGCCCCTAATCTGGTCTCACCCACAAATGGAAACATCTTCTCTATATTTACCCTATTAAGCTCATATTCTTAAGACCTCTATCAGGTCATTCCTTAGTCTTCTCTCCTCTTGAGAAAAGAGCCTCAGTCTGTATTGACCAGATGAAGATGATAATGAGGAGGTTCTTGTGGAGCATAAACACTGTCTGAGCTGTTGGGTTGAATGGCCTATTTCTATGCTGTAAAATCTTTATAATAAAGGTACATTTTAACTGCTAGATACAATATGGCAACAATGTTGGATATGATGTAGAAACACTGCAATATAGTAACACTGTTATACAATATCGCAACATGATTTTTTACAACACTACTACAGTGAATAAAGCAATAAAACATTGCTAGATTGATTTCAAACTTAAAATTCTTCAATGAACACAAAATCCTGAACTCCATGCCCAAGTTTGTGTTGTGTGCTTAAATTGGTTGAACTCCAACATCAACAACAACAATTTGTCTTTATATAGTGCCTTCAACATAATAAAACATCCCAATATGCTTTACAGAAGTGTTATCAAGAGAAATTTGACACTAAGCCACATAAGGAGGTATTAAGGCAGATGACTGCAAGCTTAGCCAAAGCAATTGGTTTTAAGAAGCGCCTTAAAGGAGAAAAATGAGGTAGAAGTTTAGGGAGAGAATTCCAAAGCTTGGGGCCCAGGCAGCTGAAGGCACAACCACCAATGGTGGAGCGATTAAAATCAGGGTTGCTCAAGAAGCCAGGAATAAAGGATCACATATCTCAGAGGGTAGTGGGCCTGGAAGAGATTACAGAGATAGGGAGGGATAAGGACATGGAGGGATTTGAACAAGGATGAAGATTTTAAAATGGAGGAATTGCTTAACTAGGAGCCAATTTAGGTCAGCGAGATAGCAAGAGCCTTAATAATATTTGCCTTGATGTATCAATCCTTCTAAATACAAGATAGCAACATTACTACATTCAGTATAGGAACACTTAAATAAAGCAACATGGATACAATATAGCAACACTGTTAGATGCAAATACAATATGACAACAATTCCAGATCTGATATAGCAACACTGCTAGATAGAATGTAGCAACATTGAAATAAGGCAACATCTTCAGATACAATATGGTGACACTAATAGATACAACATAGCAACATTGTTAAAAATAATACAACACCACTGATAAGATATAACTCAAAACAGATCAACATAAAATCCTAAATTCAATGCCCAATTTCATGATATAGCCAAACCCCACATCATGATTCTTCATAAAATTTTTCCTAAACTATCAAGACTGTTAGATATAATGTAACAACATCCCAAAATTGTTTGATACACTATCACAATAATTCTAGATATAATACAACTCGACGAGGTACAGTGAAAGAGTGTTAGATAAAGGAATAATTTTAAACTTAATGAATATAAAATTCTGAACTCTATACCCAATTTCATGATATTGCCAAATCCCTACATTATGGTTCTTAATTCATAAAATTTGCCCTAATCTATCAATGCTGCTTGATACAATTTAACTATTACATATTGCTAGATACAATGTAGGAATACGGGCTTTCCTACTGCCACATACAATATAAGAACATTATTTGATACAAGATAGCAACAGTACTAGATGTATAACTCTACAAATGCAAGAAAACACTGCTGAAAGGATAATTTTAAGCTTTAATTAATGATCATAAAACCTCAAACTCTATGCCCAAATTCATGTTATATGCTTACAATGGCCAAACCCCCACATCATGATTGTTAATTCATGAAATTTGCCCTAATATATCACTCCTGCTAGATACAATATAACAGCACCATTAATTACTATAGTAGAACAATCTAAATATAGCATTGTGACATATAAAATAGAAACACTAATAGATACACAACACAATAGTTAGATACAATATAGCAACACTTTTATATACAGTATCAACAGCTTAAAAACAATATATCAGTTCTGCTTGCTACAATATTGCGACATACAATATAGGAACACCATCTGATACTGTAAAACAACATCGTTTGATACAAAATAGCACTATGGCTGGGCAGAAAATGGACAGATTTTTAGATAACTTATAACAATACTGCTTGTTCAATTTAGCAAACACTTAAGATACAAAATAGCAAAATCTCAATATAACAACAATGTTAGGAAGATTACTATGCTACTTGGTAAGTCAAAAGCTATTAAATATAAGGTACGGCAGAAGTTCTATAGACAATATAACTAGACTGCTGAGTGCACAGCAACCTATATCTAATGAAAAGAAATAACTCTGGATGATGAAAACCTGAAATAAGACAGAAATGTTGGAAATATGCAGTAGGTCATGGAGTCAACACACAAGAAAAATGGTGATTTCTATTGTTTGAATGAAGACCCCAACATCTACATCCACTGAAAGCTTACCTAACCAAAATAGGTGCTGACTAGCCTGCTGTGCGTTTCTACCATTTTCTGTTTCTACTACTAGATAGAATATAGCTAAACTGTGGAACACAATAAGCCTTAATATATGAAATCATGTTCCTGATGCAGTGCTTTTAATGCCATGTGTATGTATTGGGAGTTCATCATCATCCATAGGTTTCTCTTCATATTCCAACACGCAAAACTTACTATAAAAAGGAACATTGATAAATACAATAGCTCAAATTTATCAATGGATGTTATCAGCATTAACTGGTTACCATCAGTATTAAACAGCATCAGTTGGAAAATCTATGTCAATACACCCAATATTATTAGATGAAGAAGCAAAACACTTGGATACCATGGAACATTGTTTCTAGATGCCACACAGTGACACCACTAGATGCAATGTAGCAACAATGTTAGATAAAGGAGTACATCTGCTAGATACAGTATAGCAAGATGACAATATAAAATATCAACATAAGAATGTACAAACAGAAGAAGAAATAATAGTTGGAGTAGGTCATTCAGTCCTTCAAGCCTGCTCTGTGATTCAAAAATCATGGCTGACCTTCTATTTTGACTCCACCTTCCTACACTATCCTTATAACTCTTGATTCCCTCAGTATCCAAAAATCTATCGACCTCTTTCTTAAACATATTCATCAACTGAGCTTACATAGCTCTCAAAGACAGTGAATTCCAAAGAGTCACAAACTGTGAATGAAGAAATTTCTCCTCATCTCAGTTTTAAATAGCCAACCTCTTATTCTGAGGCAGTGATCCCCATTTCTAGATTCTCCAGCTGATGAAACATCTTCCCAATATTTACCTTATTAGGTCTCTTAAGAATTTTGCATGTTGTGAACTCTAGAAAATAGATGCCTAGTCTAATCTTTCCTCATGTAACAATCCCTGCATCTCAGGAATCCAACTAGATTTTTTAGTTTTGCACTCAAAGGCAGCTATATTCTTCTTCAGGGAAGGAGACCAAAACTGTACTCTGAGCTCCAGGTGCAGCCTCACCAAGTGCCCCATATAATTTCAGTAAGACATTCTTTACTTTTATATTCCAACACTTCTGTAATAAAGGCTAATATACTATTTGCTTTCCTAATTGCCTGCTGTAACTACATGTTAACTTTCTGTAATTCAAGTACAAAGGCACCCAGGTTTCTCTGAATTCCGACAATTCCCAGTGTCTCACTATTTAAAAAATATACTGCTTTTCTATTCTGCCTACCAAAATAAATAAGTTCACACTTTTCAACATCATATTTCATCCGCCACATTCTTGCCCACTCTCTTATCCTACACATATCCTGCTGCCGCTTCCTTGTGTCCTCCTTACAGTCTACTTTTCCACCTAAGATACCACATAGCAACATTACAAGATAAGATATAACAGGACTGCAATATTGTGTAACAGCATTGTTAGTTTCAATTTTGCAACACAATTAGATACAATAAAGCAACAGTTCTATATGCAATATAGTAACACTAAAGCAAAATAGTAAGGGTTAGCTAGAATGACAACTTATATTTACACCTCGCTTTTAAGGTAATGGAACATCCCAAGGCACTTCACAGGAGCATTATAAAAACAAAGTATGACACTGAACCATGTAAGGAGATATTAGGTCAGATGACCAAAAGCTTGGTCAAAGAAGTAGATTTTAATGAGTGTTTTAAAGGATGAAAGCAAAGTAGAGAGGTGTAGGGGGAGTATTCCAAAGCTTGAGGCTGGGCAACTGAAGGGACATCCACCAACATTGGAGCAATTAAAATTGGGGATGCACAAGAGGCCAAAACTAGAGCAGCACAGGTATCTTAGAGAGACATGGGATTGGAGGAAATTACTGAGACAGGGAATAGGTGCAAGACCATGGACGGGTTTGAAAACCAGCTAGGGATTTTTAAAATTGCCAAGTTGCCAATATGGGTCAGCAAGCAGAGGGGAACAGGACTTGCTGCAACTTAAGATATGGGCACCAGAGTTTTGGATGACCTCAAGTTTATGGAGGGTAGAGTCTAGGAGACCAGCCAGGAATGCATTGGATTAGTCAAGGCTAGAGGCAATGAAGAGATGAATGAAGGTTTCAACAGCATCTAAGCTGAAACAGGGCATTGTCAGGCAATGTTATGGACATGGAACTAGACGGTCTTAGTGATGGCATGAATATGAGGTTGGAAGCTCATCTCAGGATCAAATGTGATACCAAGGCTGCAAACAGACTGGCTTAATTTCAGGCTATTAGCAAGGAGAGGGATGGAGATGATAGCTAGGAAACAGAATTTGGAGCAGGACTGAAAATAATGGCTTCACTCTTCCCAATATCTAATTGGAATAAACTTCCGCCCATTTAGAATTTGATGCTGGATAAGCAGACTGATAATTTAGTAACAGTGGAGGAGTTGGGAGAGGTGGTGGTAAGGTAGAGCTGGGTATTGTCAGCATGCATGTGCAAACTAACGCTGTGCCTTTGGATGATGTCACAGAGGGGCAGCATGTAGATGAGAAATAGGATGGGGATACAACATAAAAATATTGTAAGATACAATGGGACAGAACTTATCCTCAGAATAACAGTAGGTCACCCAGTATACGCTGATATTTTAAGTGCAAATGCTACAGTAGTTTCAAGCAAAGGGCAGCCACACAGTTAAAGGTGAATGTATAAAGGTTCATTTCCAAGTAACATGTCTCTGCCATTACCTGCATGAAAGCAGTGTCTGTCAGCTTCATCATTGACATACATTGTACAGCATGCTGCATTTGCATGGTAGATATTAATTAAGTATGCCACAGAAAGTAAATTCTTGTCCATTTCAGTCTAAGTACCCTTTAAAGATGTGCTAATTACTGTCAGTCAACCTCTCTAGTACTGAAAATTAACTATTACAAGTGGGAGTGATATTCATTTTAAGTTTTAATAATGCTTGGAGATTATCCTCCCTTTCCATATCTTAGTTGACATTGGGTTAGTCTATTTTAGTTTACATTTCCTTTTCAATCTATGTCCTGTTAATTTCATAATCTTTCAATTTCATTGGTTAAGATACAATTTAGCAACTGTGTATCTGCCAGAGCTCTAATTTGATTCACAATACAGTTCACTCAGGTCTCAGATGCTGTTGTTTCTCTCACTATGATGTTATTGGCTCACAATTTCACCAATTGCCATGCAAAAAATTTTAAAACCAAATATGCAAGGACAAATCAAACTAACAGCAGTCACAGTTAGGTGCTCTACCACCGCAAACTATGGCCATTAAAGCAACTCTTCCATATGCAATATCATAACACCGTTAGATCCAATATAGCAACACCGTTAGATCCAATATAGCAACACCGTTAGATCCAATATAGCAACACCGTTAGATCCAATATAGCAACACCGTTAGATCCAATATAGCAACACCGTTAGATCCAATATAGCAACACCGTTAGATCCAATATAGCAACACCGTTAGACACAAAATAACAACACCATTAGACACAATATAACAACACCATTAGACACAACATAACAACACCATTAGACACAACATAACAATACCATATGATGACATACAAACTTTCCTCAATAAGATATAGCAACATCATTAGATGCAATATAGCAACACTGCTAGATGATACAGCAACATTGTAAAGTACAATATAGCAAAAATGCTTAATGTGATATAAGTAACAATATTAGATATGACATAATAGCAATGGTATGTAAAAATCTGAAAACCCAACTATTGCAAAATTATACAGTAACATTATTAGGTAAAATGTAGAAATGTAGTAAAATTGTTGACTAAAGTGTAGTAGCATTGTTAGTTAAATTAAATAACATTGTTAGACACAATATAGTAATATTGTTAGATACAAATTGCAACATTCAATGTATCAATCTCATCAAATCAATACAGCAACAAAGAAAAACAAAACTATCACATTCTGGATATAAAATTGTAATGCAGTTGTATTCAAAATCAAAAAACTATCAATACTGAAATTGCATCTCTGGTACATACAATTTAGCAACACTCCTACATACAATGTAGCAACACTGTTAGATACAGCCTAGCAACAGTGGTGAGTACAAAACTCCTAAAACTGAGTAAAGCAAAATTGTTTAGATACAGTACAGCAAAATTATTTGATAAAGTGTACTAACATTCTCAGATACAATATAGCAACATTTAGATAAAATGCAACAACATTGTTACCCACATATTGTTAGACAGAAGATGTAAACATTGTTGATACAAAATTTCAACATTCAATATAGAAAATTTCATCAAATCATTACAGCAACAAATAAATACAGAACTATCACATTTTGGATATAAAATTATAAAACCACTGCATCCAAAATTACAAAATATTACAAATCAAATTAGATCTCTGGTAGATACAATGTAGCAACATTCCTAAATACAACATAGCAACACTGAATAATGCAAAATTGTAACATTTAGGTACAGTTGTTGGATAAAATGTAGTAACATTTGTTATACAATATGGCAACATTGTTAGATAAACAACAGCAACAACAACGTACATTTATATAATGTTTGTGATGTAATAAAACCTCAGGTTGCTTCACAGAGATAAAAATGCAGTAATGTTCTTAGATACAATATAGTAACATTGTTAGCTAAAACAAAGCAGCATTGCTAGATAAAAATTAGTAGCATTGTTAGATACAATATGGTAATCTTGTTAGATACAAAGTTGCAACATTCAATAAAGCAAACCTCATCAAATTAATACAATAACAAAGAAATACAAAATGTTCACACTTTATATGCAAAGCTGTACAAAATTATAAAAATATTAAGATTTAAATTACAATTCTGGTAGATAAAACCTAGCAACATTAGATACAATATAGTAACTCTGTTAGATACAATATAGCAACACTGGTAGAATATGATAACACTGTTAGATACAACATGGCAACACCATCAGATACAATATGACAACCCTGTTAGGTACAAAAAGCAACAGTTTCAGATACAAAATAGTAACATTGTTAAGATATAATTTTGCCACATTGTCAGATACAATATTGTAACGCGGTTAGAAAGAAAATGTTAACACTGTTAGATACATTTTAGCACTGTTGATGTGAAATGGATGCATTGTATTGTACAAAATAACAAGACCTTTATAAAACAAGATTGCGATACTTTTAGATACTCAATACTTTTAAATACTAAATAGAAACATTACAAGAAATGATATAGCAACACTATTAGTAACAAGATAACAACATTGTTAGATACAAAACAGTTGCATTTTAGATACTTTAAAACTACTTAACATAGATATAGCAACATTGATTGCTAAAGCATAATATTACAACTAATAACACAGCATTGCTGTGTCAAATGCATTGTAATACTGCAAGGAATAACACACCAATGAACCAAAAATCCAGCGCATTTCGAAACTTAAACTACCTGTATTGTAAGACAGATAAAGAAAGCATAGCTATATGTAGCTATGTTGTCTTTATTACAAAACTATTTGATTTTAGGTTAGATCACAGTTAATAATCAGGTTTTATAGATAATTTTTTCCAGTTTTGCTCTCTGGTGTATGACATCACTTTAACTCCTCAATCGAATATTTTCTTAAAATCAATCCTATCTTAACATCACATTATGTGTCACTTTATAATCATCATGATTCATGTTTTAATCCAAAGGGATGGGACAGTTTCCTCTCCTTTCACTGATTCTTAGCATGAATCTGTCTCAGGGAAGGTACCACATGGGTTAGATAGAAATGAGAAAATAGAATCATACTGTTTTATCAACCAGATCATGCCTTTTGGCCTCAATCTGGCTATCTTTATCAAAAAAAGGCAAAACTTCCTTTTACCCAGCAACACTCATGGGCCCCAGCTTCAAAAAACCAATGCCACAATCACTTCACCTTGTGAGCTCTCTTGTTTAGTGGCAGCTTATGGTTTGCTACACATCCTCCTCAATGAAAAGAATCCCTAAATTCGAGTACCATTCCTTTAAACAAGAGAGTGAGGAATTTCATCCAGTAAAGCATTGGCTGGATTCAAATCAGGATCTAGGAAGTGACTATGCAAACAATATATAGTAGTTTTCTAAAAATTCATTTTGTTCATATGTTTTCCGAGTGCAGTTTAGGTGATGTAACAAATGAAAAGGTAGCAGCAAAGAAAACAATGTACGTGCGAAGCCCTGACACTTTCTGCTCCTACACCAGTGCATGCTGTTGTATGTAGTCTTTCCAAAAGCACATTATATATTCTATACTATAAATGGAATTCATTGTGGTGTCAGCTTTCTGAAACCTGACCTAGAACATAAAGACTACTCCTTTGTTGTTAAAAAAAGAGAAAAATTGTTGATCTGGTTCATTCTCCTTGTACTTCAGTTATAGCCAAACCTTTCCCGAACCCATTCTAAAACATTTTGTTCATTTTCCATATAAGATCTCGGTATTGTTTGTAATTTTTTTTAATGTTTAAAGGTAGAAAATGTTTGAGCCTTTTACACAAAATGTCAGTTACTTACAATTACTTCTCTTCATAGTGATCAATTTTTTAAAAAGGGATTTTCAACATCTTTCACAGCTTTAGTTAATAAAATTTTACAGTAGAATCCTACATTGCAACAGTGGCCACACTTCATTGTAGTACTTCATTGACTATAAACACTTGGAGGTGTCCAGTGGCCATGAGAAGCACTACTTTAATGCAAGTCTTTTTTTTTCCAATCTTATTCTGGGTTTGTTTATGACTCAGTAATATCACCAGGATTTTGAAACAACAGTGATGGACAATAGGACATTTTTATACTGCATCCAATAGAACTGTGACAAACTCCCAGCAGTGCAATAATAAATTATATACCTTCAAATATGGGTTTTATCTAGAGAGAGCATTTTTAGCTGAATAACACTAGGGTAAGTTAATGATGGGTACAGGTTTGTCACTGGCGCTGATTGGGACAAGAGCAATTCGCCGTGATGAATTACAACATAAAACATATTGACTGAAGTCATGTAGCAAATTAGTACCGATAAATTAAATAAAAGGTGCTTATATAAGTTGTTGTTCTAGATATAATGTTGTAAAGATTTTATTTAAATGAAAGGCAACGAGCTTACAGCTTTCATGGATGGAATTGTGGAATCTAATCCCAAAACACTGGTAAGAATTTCCTGAATCCCATGTAATAAAATAGAAGTGAACTTATTCATTCACTTTCAACCAGTGGTCACCTAACAAATTCCTACCCATCGCACCAACTGAAGTGTTGTGTTGTATTGAGTGAGTGACAAATATTCTAGACTCCAAATTCCTGATCAGCACTTAATAAAGTTCAGGGTGGTTTCTACATCCAACTCCCCATCACCCTGCTGCCCCACCTCACCAATTTTCCTACTGTCTGGAAATCTTAAAGAGGTTGCTGGCTGACTAAAAACAATTCCCTTAACTAAAACCATTCCAAAGGATGAACAAACCCAAACACGTGTCTAAAAAATTTTGCGAAGAGCAAAGTCAAGGAAAAACTGCCCATTCCACCAGTAAACTTCTCTATGGATCTTCTGTGTTCGGTCTGCAGGAAGAACAATCCTTTCAGCTCACCTCACATCAATCTGCAATTATTTTCCCTTTTCTTTCCCTTCAATTGTTTTCAAATTATTTCAAAAGAGCCTCTGACTTGTTCAATCAGATGCAGATCAGCCTCTCAATTGCTGTGACTGGTCTACTAAGTTCTGCCATTAATTTGAAGAAATTCAACTGGAAATGCATTGAAAATTAAGAAATTGTCTCAGAGCATTCAAGGGACTGACTGGAATAACTAAATGTTTGTGCTAGCTATGTGGTCTCACAACCAGGAACCTGAGTGGACCTCCCAATTAGTAATGCACCTTCAAAGTTGATATTAAATCTCTCTTGCTTTCTGTCCTTCTTCTGCGTAACCCCACCCCCACTAAAGAAGCCGAACATACAACTGACTCCACAAAATGTCGCACAACCCCCACCTCCCTTAACAATAGTTAAAGATTACTCTATTTGAACAGTGGGCATATCAACCTCTAGTAGTTTTATTTTTGTTCGTAAGATCTTGTATGCTTATTACTACAACCATGTGGCAAAGAATTTTAACCAAATCAAGTGTCTTCCTTTTTAACCACACCAGCCCCCCACCTCCCAACCACCTCACCTCCACCCCCACCGGATTGATCCACTAGGCTCAATTAGACTTTATGACAGTCCTGACACCACCTCTTGACCTTTTCTTGTGTGATGAGCATATAGATTAGGAATGCTCTACTTATTGAACTTAAAAGGCCTCAGGGTGAGGGGGTGCACAGGGGAGGGAAACTGCAAATTACAATGAGGGTGGGGGTGGGGTAGTGAAAGACACACACAAGTGTGCACATGGAAAAAGAAAACTTCAAAGGCCTTTTCAGATTCAAACAGCTTCTTTTTTTTCCCTGTTTCAGTCTTTAAGAGATGTGTAACATTATTAATTTTCTGCAGGTTTTAAGTGAAAGGGAGAGAGGGGGTTTCAGCAACACAGCTCTGGAATCCATTTAGCAGTAGAGGGTATGTGCTTCCAGTCTGGGTCAAAGGTCATGCTTTGCTCAATAATGACCTATGCAGAAATGAGAAAAGGCTTCTGCCACCATTTTGTGTGGCAACTTAGCATAAAGATTTGTTTTAAATAATGGATCTAACTTCAAGTTTTTTTCTAAGATGGATGGTAACCTATCCTGTAAATTAGGAAAATTCAGTGAAGTCATTCCCTCCCCCTTGTTAAACAAAAGAAAAACAAGTTTGAATTATGCTGCTTATAACACCAATGGGGGATCCTCTCCATTCATAAAGTCAGCAAACTACTACATCTTGGCAAGAGCTTCTTAGCCACAAACAACCCCTACCACTGAATGCTTTGTGTGTAAGGAATCTACAAAACATCCCAGTACCAAAGAATGCACAATTCCACATAACTCAGGAGAAGTATGATAGAAACTTTCTACATTTTGAACAAAGAATTTAGTTGCAAAATGATTAAATAAACATTTTTTTAAAGGAAGGCTTTGACACAAGATGCTCTTTTGTTATTTTTGAGGGGGGACTTTTGTTGCCAATTTTCTCCCTGCCTTGCTTGGGTACAGTTCCATGGATACTTGGTGATGTTAGGACCCTCATCCAAGTAACCACTTAACTCATATGTAAGCCTTTTCTGGAAATGTTGGAAGTGTAGTCACCCATGGAGGACACCACATCTAAACCCATTCCTGATTCAACCCAGTGTCCACTTATAAATCCTTCCAGGAGTTATGGGTTAGTAATCAGGAGTAAGAATCCTAGTCAACTTTCCTCTCAGTAACACTGGGGGTACCTAGGCCAATTGTGCAGCTTTCCACCGCACCCTCTCTGCTAGAATGGCTAAGATCAGCCAACTCAGCATAAATCAGAAGTGAAATTTGTTCCTGATTTCTTTGTCTCAGCTACTAAAACCACTGAGCTCTTTTTAACCTATTTCTGAAAATCTAAGAAATCATTATTTTTGTTTCTTTTCCACCTCTTGCTTACTACAGCATTGCAACTGTCCAAACATCCTGGATTTTTCAAAAATAATTTTTATCTATTTCTGTTAATCATGGTAAATTGCCAAACAATTCAAAATACTTTAAGCGATATGTAGTCACAAATGAATACATCAGCCTTTTCCATTGTAAAATATACAGACCAATTTCTTTTTTTGAGCAAATGCGTTGAATAATTTAATTTTTAAATTCTTTTCCTGGAACAATTTCCTTGTTTCTTTTAACACTGAATTTCAAAGCTAGAACAAAATTCCTCCATAATAATTTGCTTAAGGCATTCCAGCCATGAAAAGCATTTCAGGATCTACAAACTATATCAACCAAACATTGTTTAATAAGATATTTCTGTCCTCACTGCTTGTACATACTAAAAGGTCAATGAATGCTTTTTCCATGTCTGACATTAGAATAAATTGTGCTGGGTTTCTTCAAGTTATATTGTAACCATAAAAGTTTTTCTGGATTTTGTGAAACATTTAAAATTATAACCTATGGAGACTAACTCTTCTGAAAGTTTATTTTGAAATTAAACTTTTTTTCCTGAATGTCAACAGCTGATTCCTTTTTAAAATGTTATTAATTTATCTAAAGTTATTATTTTCATTCTAGTTAAAGAAATAAAAGACTACCTTTCTGTAAATGGGAAAATTAAGTTAGAGAGACACAGCCAAGATGCCAGTATCTGAAAAGGGAATAGACAGATTGATGTTTCAAACACCCTCAACATTAACCCTTTTCAAATGCAGACAGAGCTCCTGTGTGTTTCTGACATTTTCTGGGGTGGGGTAGGTTGGGTGGGGGGAGGGGAAATAGTTCTTTATCCAAAATGTTAACTGATCTTTTCCCTCTTCAGAAGGCAATAATCCTGATGATAATTTCAAGACATTTAGTCTTTTAACACAAATTTCTAGCATTTCAATCTTTACAACATATCTTTTCACTAAGAGAACACAGTTGCATGTGTTTGTGACATTTATTTTGAATTAAATTTTATACAGTTAAATATGAAGGTTTTTGTTACTATGATTATCAAAATTAAATGGAGCACACATATCTATGTGAAGAATTAAGTTTAGTTTGTGAGTGAGTGCTGAACACTATTTAAATTTTTATATCCATTATCAGAAGTTTATTTGTTTTAAGTTAAAAGATACTATAATTTTAAACAAAACAGCCTGCTACTCATTTTATTTACAGAACAAAATAGCTCTAGATTCAATGCAGCACAAATATCCTTTTATAGTTAAATCCTGGGAAATAATTCACTCAATACAAATGAAAAGATTTTCAAGAATTTCCAACCTAAAAAGTAATTGCTGAATTTTATAAAATGATTTATTTTATCAATGCAAAAATGTATGCTTGTATAAATAATAAAACAGCTCTATCATAAAATACTGTTATTTGGTTACATTAGACCCATTTATAACAATAGAAAATAAACTTGAAGCAATAGAGGGTTTGAAGTTTTGTTTTAAAAATATTCTCATGAAATACAAGATGTTGTCAGTTCTTCTAATGACTGAAAGCAAACATTACAAAGGTAATTTTACTAAATATCTTACAAAATTACCTTTGATCTGCCTTCAGAATTTCAGCAATTTCCCATTTCAGTAAATAGGATATCAGACCAATCAATTCATGTACACATACACACAACACTTCACTGAGCGATAACAATTTCATTTTAACTTTTACTTGGGTTTCTAGATGGATTTATTTTATAACCATTTTCCCAATTAAATAAGGACTAAAACTCCAACAAACATGATCACACTTTGTATTTTGGAGCTGCAGAATTTCATGGATTCTTTCAGTAAAAGTTTTGCAACTTCTGTTTTAAAAAAAATAAAAGTTGCATGTGGAACAGAAAAACAAGATGTTAAGATTTCATAAGCAAACTATTACCATGTTGTATCTTAAAACACATTAGAATATTTTAAATAAAGCAGGAAGGGGTTCACTACAACCAAATAATTGGATTTTAACTGCTGAATTTTTTTAACTAAAGCAAAAACAATAAATTGTGTCTGCAATCTACAGTGTTTACTCATCATTCCTTCCAAACCAGAATAATGAACAGAAAACAAAACAAAAACTTCCTTAATTAGATTTTTAAAGTTATGATCATGTTTTTATTAACCACTATAACCATGTCAATTGATTCTAACTTTGTTTTGCTGAATTTTTAAACTACTTTACAAAATTTTCAAATTGGTTGATTCAAACATCGTCTTAAATCTTTTGAAAATAGAAGGGCATCGTTAGGTTTATAAGCTTCCCTAGGTTATATTTAACAACACCAATTAACGTTGGTTACAAAGCACACATCTACCTAGTTAAAAAACTAACCTAGACATGGAGAACAATAGCTTCAGCCTAACTAAACCAATAACTTGTTCCCTCCACTCTATCATTTTAAGTAGATAATCACATAAACTGATACAAAGTTACTGTTGTTAAATCAGAGCTTAACTTGTTTTCTGGCATTTTTTGAACCATCGCATTTTTCGACATTTTACCACAGGAACCATCCAATTTACCAGATTAAACAACATTTCAATAAAAAATACACATACACTAAATGGTTCAAAGCACGAACAAGAAATTGCTTTTAACAGGTATATCAGTGACCCACCCAAAGGCTCCACATTAGGACATACATTCATAGTATCACATTAGGTTCTGGGTAAAGGTTTTAACTTTGTTCCAAACATAGCCTTTTCAAAACGCGATCTGCTCTTTCATTAACGAAGTTTGATTGAGTTCATTCAGAAACAATCAGACCGAGCACAATTCGTTAAACGATTGCACACAGAGGAATGTAGGGACATGAAATGCCACCGTATTCACACAATACTGATGCAAAGAAGGATCCTTGTTTCAACGCAGCGCGTCCCTTATCGATTTAAAGCGACCACGGGAACGGTGGACGCGAAACTCGGAAGGCTGACTGCATTTGGAGAGTTTATCCAACTCCTCTCTCGGCAACCTTTCATCGGTCGAGTCGTTCCCGCAATCGGCTTTGGAGTCAAATGAGGTTTGAACCCAAAGCAACGTCTCAATACTTGAAACGTAATCTATTTGAGCGGTTTAGACAGGGAGGGAAAAAATGGTGCATCACTAACCATGCGCCCTCTCCCCATTCTCAAATCGCGACCTTTGAAATATCAGAGCAGGAAAACAGAAAGAGGTCTTGAAAGCCAAAAATCACTAAATCCACTTTCTCAATACTGATCCTATTTTCCCACCCGTCGCTTTAAATCTGCTCCACCACACATTGCAGTTCCAGCCACGGATTGCTGCATTATTTTATCTCAATTGAACATTGCAACAGCGTTGCATATATTGAGGAAACAATTAATTTCAAATATATTTCATTTTGCATTGATACATAACCGCAGTTTAAAAAACATCTCTGGGAAGCTGCACAACTTTGTGAGTCATTTTATTTTCAAATCAAACACACATTCAACCAAGAACCAGAAACAAATCGCCATATCATTTCACACAACTCTCCAGCTATTTCCAGATAAATACTAAAAGCAAAACAAGTATTGAAATGGATAATACCTCTGCCTCTTGGGCACTGAGTGTTCCACTTCTATGTGTTTCCCATGGAGCTCCACTTTACCTGAAAGCAATTTATATTTGCATTTAATTTAATTGAATTGTTTCATCTTCTTCAACTCTACTCAAACACACTGGTTGGAATGATCCGCCTGTTATTAACAGGGTGGATTCTGACATTTTGTATTTAAGTGTGTGTCTGTGTGGAAAGAATGTGTTAAAATCTGTATGTGTTTTTATATACATAATTGAGGATTAATTTCCTTAATAAGTTACTGAGCAACTTTATAGTACAGCTGCTGCATTGCACATCCTACACATATGTAAACATAAAAAATAACTTTATCATATAATGATATATTGTATATGGTTAGAGTGTTTTTCTCGCACTAGATATTTGCACGCTTCCAGTCCTGTAGTATTTTCACAATCAGCATGGCCGACCTCGGCTCAGTTTATGCCCCCATCGTAGGCTCAGTGTGAAATTCATAGAATCATTCGGAGAGGTGGGGGCGACCGGCATTAATTACACCAGCCGTTTTACAGCAATCGGAGCAAGGGAGCAAATGTTACCCGGACTGCCGACACTGGTCGCCTGGGGTCAAGGGACGAGATACAGGATTAAAACTGCAAACGTGGTATTATTACGGAGCTTGCAAATGACGGCCTACTATCAGTGAAGGGGAAGGACTAGCTAGCATCGAACCATTCTGTCCAAGAGACACCCTGATCCAAAGGGGGAGGGGAGGGGGGTAGAACCCGCAGCAGATCCAGAGATGTGATCTAAAGACCCGACTGTGTTTCTTAAACCGCGATCTCTTATCAAAGTGCGGAATAGAAATTTGATTTATCCTTTATTTTTGGTCAAACGCCGCGTGTGTTGAGTGTAATTGACTAAGAAAGGGAACCTGCTGATTACCAGAAATATAAAACCCCCCTCTCACGTAAAGGAGGAATTGGCGCGTCTTTTCCCCCTCCAATCTTTATATTAAATATCTATCTTTAATATATATAATCTATATAATCAGAATCCTACGCTTTAGGGAGCTCGCATCATTAACGTGTTCGTCAGAAATTAAAAAGGGGCCATTGCAACTCTCCAGAGCCCCACTCCTAGAGTGGAGTAGTGGTAGGTAGGCCATTTGTAGTAACTGGTTAGGAACACAGAATATCGAGTGATCGGCATTCTCAAGGAGGGTTCAACTCTTCCTGCATTTTGGATATTGGTTGAAATCGCTTACCGGATAAGGTATCGATGGCTTTCATTGCCCAGTTTTCATCTGGACAGTCTACAAAGGCATAACCAGTTTTTAGTAGAAATTGCCCAGAAAAAGGAATCTTCCAGTCATTGAAGATAGTTTCTAACTCTGGCACAGTCACGCTTTCACTCAGGTTTCCGATGTAAAGCTTGTTCATTGTGATTTTTAAGGTTTCTTTTTTTAAGAAGGGAGGGAGAAAAATTGAAACACAGCACCTTAAAAATAATGATCTTTCCAACGAAAAAAAACACCAGTAACAATAATTAAGATGGTAAACGGACCTCGGGTTGTTGCAAAGGGAGGAAAAAAAACAAAAGGCCAAAGAAAAAGTGTTAGCCGGAAACAGGGAGTTATGAAACGGTATGGCGGGCTGTGAAAGTCTGTCTTCTCCCCCCAAACCCCGTTGAGTCAGACTGAAAATGTCACAGGACGTTGCTGGTGGCACCGCCTCCAAATAAAATCGACCTTAAAAAATGACTGAAATATTTGCCAGGGAGAGGTCCACGTGGTTACACACGGCCAGCCCCTCACGTGTAAGATCGCGTCAGTTTCTGCCCCCCCTCCTCCCACACACACACACACACAAAAATCCCTTTTGTTTACTACAAAACATCACCGAGTCTGCTCGTCCCCCCAAACACCCCCCACCCCCCACATCCCCCCCTCCCCCCTTGCTCCCAGCTCCTTACGCCAGCTCAATAATAATGTGTTTGTTAAACAGGGCTGCAACAACGCAAAGCTCTCGCCGGATACGGGAGGATGTTTACTCGGGAGGGCTTTTTTTTGAATGAAAATCTCCTGGGTGGTGATTTTTTTTCTCAATGAGCAATGGCGATCTGGCGCCAAAGTTCTTTTTGGTACAGTTTCCCAGCAGTCGAGGGGAGGGGGTGGTTAGAGCGGGGTCGTTCTGTAAATCCTGATAACACTTTGAGCTTTGCAAGAAAGAGTTCCTGGACTTCTGACTGCATCAATTCGCACTGTTTAATTCAGGTTTTCTCGCTTCAATACCCATCTCCCCACCCACCCTTTTAACCCCACAGTTTATCCCAGGCTCATCCAGTAGTGGAGCGATCGGTTATGAAATTAAACAAAAGAATTAATATCGAATAATTTACCTATTGTTCTTTGACCGGACGTGTATTTCCACAGAAACGCTCATTTAAAACGAAATGCTCGCTCTTACTACCACCCCAGTAAATTCCAAATGTCCCATTCTGAAACTATTTAATTGGAAGGGAACTAAATGGAACAGGACAGGGCAGTGAGTGAGGTGAATGTGCCGGGGCATCTGATAATTAGATTTCAGCATAAGCAGAAAGGGGGTGTCATTCACCTTTCAGATCATTCTTGACCTGATTGGGGGAAGTGATTGGTTCACCAAAAAAAATCCCCACAGCCCCGAGAAATGAACGTGATGTAGCTAATTCCAAACTCTCCAGGAGGGACACAGACTTTGAAACGGTGAGATCTCCGTTTCTTTGTAAATCGGTGGGCGGCTGTAATAATAGACACATATATCTGAATCCACGCAGCTCGGAGTCCATTTCTTCAGGTAAGACTTGGTGCAGATGTGTCCTGGTTCTGGACGGAGTTAGTCCATGCAACAGGTTCAATGGATCGAGGAAAGACACTCGAGACCAGAGTTCGGTGGCTGCGGAAGATCTGACTTTCAACTGAGCAATTTCTGAAAATACCACCTGTGAACATCGTGTGATAGAATCGCTCTAAAATAATTTTAAATGACTCATTCTAGGTATCAATAAATTAGCATGTTTCGCAGGAGAAATGATATATTTGGACTGATTTTGGTGTTGAATGATCTTACCGAGAGCGAATGTATTCCTTAAAATTAATACAATCTATCTCCTTCCCAGTCCCCCCAAACCCCCCACCCCTCCCAGCACCTCACCTCCAGCGAGTTGGGGCGGGACGAATATTGAAACTTGTGCCGTGTTCACTGACAGTTCAGAGTGGAGTTTATAATTTAAGTCTCCGAAGTAAAATTAAGGAACGTTCGTTTAAAGGTAATTTAGAAACTTTGTATCTTTCTCAAACATAATCAACAAATATGTCAAGCATTCCCGTGATAAATTCCAGAAGAGGGTGTCGTGCAGGTACTGGGTGTTAATGTAATTGGCAACATCGAATGCTGAGATTAGTCTGTCTCATTTAAAGGACCAGAACCTATTTATGGATAGTTGTTCTCTCAAGTTGATTAAACAGCTGTGCATAATACCACGAGATAATGTACATTTACGCGCACTTTGTATTTTATAACTTTTCTAACTTTTCGTTTGAAACAGAAGAGCTCGAGATTTTCAGCAATGAATTACCCTGAATATATCTCGAGCATTGGGAAATGTAATCTCACACTGAGTGATCGTTTTGTTGGTCTGGTAGATTTTTGTTGAGAAAGGTATGGAGGGAGGAGGAACACGCTCGAGTGGCAGATCGGCCTCCTCCTGTCCCATGTGGCCGCCTCTGCTCCTTTGAATGCTGACTTGCTCCAGGAATAACGAACAAAAGGAGGTGCCAGCACAGGACTGCACTAGCATCACTTCAGAGGATGGCGATTTTGAAATGGTTTGGAATGTTCTGCCAGATATTTTATGAATAAACTATTTTTTTTAAATCACTTCAGAGACTCTTTTCCATTCACTAACGATCCAACCGGTCAGTTTCAACCCCAGAACCAAATCTCAGTAGATTACAATGGGAGAATATTCCAAGTATCAACTGAATGGATCAACACAATGTACTATCCAAACACTGCAGTCAGTTAAGGATCGGTCCTACTCGTAGACCCTCACTACGTTCTTCAGCACAACCTCATACACAGGGCGACGCCAGCTCATTTCTGAACTATTTATGTACTCAGGCATGTCACAGATGACTCATGTTACAACATAATCTGGAAGGTGTTAAAACGCTGAATCTGCAGAATTCCGGCAGTCATGGCTTGCACCTCGCGCCATTGGCGCCTAAGTTAAACTTTTCACTTAAGGAAATGTTCCCCCAGGTTGTGCATTGAGTCTGTTTGATTTCTTCGGCTCCTTAACCTACAGAAAGACACTGGTGCCAGGATGTAGCATTAGTGCAGCAACTGTGCCAACTCCTAGCGCGCACTGTTTAGGCACTTCATGGTCTCAGTAAATCGTATTTCCACATCGCCGAGCGTCACATTTCTGTTAAGATGAAAGGTCATCGACAGTAAGAATATAAGATATGGGAGCAGGAGTGGGTCATGTGGACCATAGGAGATCATGGCTGATCTTCAGCTCAGCTCCATCTTCCAGCACGATTCCCATACACTTTGATTCCTTTAGTATCCAAAAAATTATCGTCCTCTGACCGGAATATGCTCAAATACTGAGCATCTATTGATAAACTCTTTCTCTCTCCGAATATGTTGCTTGACCCACCAGCATATTTTTTTTTATTTTAGCCTCATTTTTTCATTTCCCCCCCAGAAACATTATTCAGGAATGGGGTCAGGAATGTGGATAGATGGGGCCTTGCAGACCGTTGTAAGGCCAAACGTTTTACAATCATACATCACTAAAACAGATGATCCCATCAATACCTCATTGCTGTTTGTGGGAGCTTGCTGTGCACAAATTGAGTACATTACAACAGTAACTACATTTGAAAAAAAATCTTCATTGATTGTGAATTGTTTTGGGGGCGTGAAATGGGGTAATAAAATGCAAGTTGTTTTTTAATTTCTTGGATTTGGAAAGGGAACGATGTGCCTTATGGGGGAATATTCCCCTTAAACTCTCCAGTTATAATTTCCGTATAGGCTATCAAAGTTTTCTAGGTCGTCGTAAACTAGTCTGCAGGGAGCACTTTGTTTCACTGGGTCAGCGGCATGTGGTTGTCGTAGGGTCATTGAATTATACAGCACAGAAACAGGCCCTTCGGGCCTGAAGTTGTACCTTGTGTAGGATCTGAACTCGTGTCAAACTTCCCTGACCTTCGTTCCCTAAGCATGGTCACATTTGCATCGTGTTCTTAAATCAGCAATTGATTCACGGATGTGTCCCCGATTGTTTGGCTCATAGGGGAAACCACTGACTATTCCCTTATTAAAGGAGTTCTGTGCTTGGTGTGCATTCTATGTGCTAGAGTGAAAGTAATAATTTGGGTTAGAAACATGCTTCTTTCCCCCCTGGTTCTAATGGAGGAAGGGAAACAGAATGTAGTGAAAGGAATTCGAGTTGGAAAATTCACAAATCTACATTTTTCACTCTCTGTGCTGTTAAAGATCTTTAGTGGAATAGGTTTGGGAAAATGACTCGATTGAAGGGATTTCACACATCACATATCCTCGAGGTTGTGAGAAGTTGAAAAATAAGACTCAATTTTGGGATTGAAGAGCAGTGCTGGGGCAATAGTGGGGGGGGGGGGGGGGGGGGGCTGCGGTTGGTGGGGGTGGGATTCAGACAAGAGCTCCTACAACAACATCTTATATCTGCTTCAAATCTTGACCAGTTTAACCGAACACAATTTAATATATTTACATGAACGGGACCTTGAAGGCTGGGGAATGCTGACTGATGTCCCTGGGTCAATATCTGCAAAAGCCACATCGGAATTATTTGTTACTTGGAGGCACAAGGTGCGTCTGACTTGTATAAATATCGATGGGCTGAATGGTCTACTCCTGCTCCCATGTTCCTATGTCCTATGTTTCCAAACGTATATTAAACTGAACCAAACAAAACTGATTTAGCAGAAATTACTTTTGGGAGGAAAGTATTCAGTTTTTTTAACAAGTTGGCATACAAAATGTATAATCCGCCAGCAAGTGTAATCTCACTGGAACAGAGACAATTACTGAATAGAGCAGGAGACGTTTATATTAGAGGCTTAGCATCGGAATTCTGAGCCATTTCGTTCAGGTAGACTAGATATCTGAGGAAAATTGTGCGCAGGTAGTGGGACTAATTATAAGAATTTGTTTTGGTCACTCGTTTTACGATCGCCTCATAAATTCGCCAGAGTAATTCTGCCCTAGATTTTTTGGGGGATTAAAAATTACTCTCGGAGACCTTGAACCCGAATTTTCGAAAAATCTTCGTCCTCTAGATAAATGATCAGTGACATTTTAATAAATCACCTTAGAACAAACAAAACTGCGCTCGGAATTCTGAACACTCGATAAACATTCGAGGGTTGGGAGATCCATTTGGAATGGGAATGGGAATGGGAAATTCCGTTTGAAACGGTTGAGATTGTTTAGAATTCAAAATATCATAAAGCAACAAACAAAAGTTGCCAAGAAACCTCAACAAATAAAGGAACATTGAAACTTCCCACGTTCATTTTAAAGGTGAGAGCTACAACTCTTTAAATGCTAGTGGAGATCTGACCAGTGCTTTTTTGTGGTAGTTTGCTGTGCGCAATTTTGCTTTTGCCGCCTTTCTTACACCAGTGACTATACTTTAAAAAGTACTGTATTAGCTATAAAGCGTTTTGGCTTGCCTTGAAGTTGAGAAAGTTATCATATGAGAGTAAATATTTGTCTAACTATCCCTAAAATTCAGTGAACTCCAAGGCTCCATCATCCTCCTATCTCATTGGCACAAGGTTCTGGTTTTCGATCAACGCTCACCTTAATTCAAGGCAAGTTTCGCGTCTTCAGCGAACTCAAACTCCGAAGCAATGCCGCAATTTGCGTTTACCCGAATTTTTAACGTACTGTCCTATTCAAACCAAATTTTAAAGTAGACTACACTTTTATTGGATTAGCCAGACCTCTCAACACTAGGCAAATTTTAGGTGTCAGGTTTATAACTTTAAAAAACTCCGCGGGGATCTCAAACTCAATTAAACTTATGAGGTGATATTTATTTTCGATACACCGAATGAGTCACATTCCAAAGCAAAATGGATGAGACATGACAGGTTAAACTTCACTTTAGAAACATTAATTTGGATTTGGATAAAGGGACAGAGGGTATGGTTGCTAAATATGCTGATGATACAAAGATAGGTAGGGAACTAAGTTGTGAAGAGGATATACGGCGTGTACAAAGGGATATAGATAGGTTATGTGAGTGGGCAACTGGAGTATAATGTGGGAAAATGTGAAATTGTCCATTTTGGCAGGAAGAATTTAAAAAAGTATGTTATCAATATTAAAGTGTATTAAATGGTGAGAGGTTGTAGAGCTCTGAGATGCAGAGGGATCTGGGTGTCCTAGTGCATGAATCACAAAATATTAGTATGTAGGTACAGCAAGTAATTAGGAAAGCGAATAGAGTGTTATCATTTATTGCAACGTGAATTGAATACAAAAGTAAAGGTTATGCTTCAGTTATACAGGGCATTGGTCATCTGGACTACTTTGTACAGTATTGGTCTCCTTATTTCAGGAAGGATGTAACTGAGTTGGAAGCAGTTCAGAGAAGGTTTACTAGATAATATCTTATGAAGAAAGGTTGGACAGCCAAGGGTTGTATCCGCTGGAGTTTAGAAGAATAAAAGGTGACTTGATTGAAATCTTTAAGATCATGAAGGGTCTTGACAGGGTGGATGTGGAGAGGATGTTTCCTCTTGTGGGAAAATCTAGAACCAGGGGTCATTGTTTAAAAAATAAGGGGTGGCCCATTTAGGACAGAGATGAGGACATTTTTTTCTCTCTCAGGGTAGTGAGTCTTTGGAACTCTTCCTCAAAAGGCAGAGGAAGCAGAGTCTTTAAATATTTTTAAGGCAGAGCTAGATAGATTTTTGATAAGCAAGGGAGTGAAAGATTATTAAGGTTAGGCGGGAATGTGAAGTTGAGGTTGCTATCAGATCAGCCATGGCCTTATTGAATGGCGGAGCAGACGGGAGGGGCGCCTGCCCCTAATTCCTGTGTTCGTATTAACTTTTAAGCATAATTCAGTTTTGGGGTACAAAAAGTGTAAATGATGATAGAAATTGCAAAAACCGAGATATTAATCACAGCAATAAACGCCCGCTTGCTATACTAACCCACAATTCTCCCCCCCCCCCCCCCGCCAAACAACTCTATAAGGAGTTGACCCCTTTCTTCGATACCAATTCTCAGGCATCAGGACCTGATGTTCACTTTTGCCCACAATGATCTTACATTCGTCAGTGCAGACAGCTACTGAGGGACAGATTATTCCACCTTTGGGAGTTAAATCTGGTCTTGATAATTGATAATCACAGAGATTCATAGAGCGGCTGTACAGCCATCAGAGTCAAGAACCCGGGCCGCTGTTCTGCTCCACTAACTCGGAAATTAATGGCAGAACTCGGAAGAACAGACAAATCAGCGCCAAATCAGGGCTGATGCCTGGGATGTTCCTAATCAGAGGAAAACCGGGTAAACTAGCTAATACTAAGTTGGAGCGTGGATAGGGCCCTCTAAAATATGTACCCGATGCTCGATAACCCTTTGGGTAAATAGAATTGAGATATAGTTCAGCCAATTGGGAGAAAGGTTAAAGGAGCTGAATGGCTTCATGTTCTTATATTTTGTTTAGGTGAGTATCGTACTTTTGCTTTGTACACGAAATATTTTAATTCTTACATCCGCACAAGCTGTATTAACTTTTAACCGATGTTTCATTTCTGGTCGCTGAATTGAGTGTTGCCTGATTGCCGGCGTCCGCTGTCAGAAGCTTCAAGCATTCCTTTCAAACTCCCACTCCTCGACAATGAGCTGCTCTGGACCCCAGTCTGCGCCACACTCGCGGGTACCAAAGCTTAAGGTAAACAGAAACGGCACCATTGACAAAACTCTAATGTTTCCAGGATAATTTATTGAACAAACCTCTTCTGACTTTCATAGATGCTAAATGAATACACGAGGCAGAAGGGAATGGAAGGATATGGTGAGAAATGAATTAGGTAGGGTAGGCTTCATAAGCACCAGCATAGTCAAGTTGGGCCAAATGGCCTGTTTCTGTGCTTTTAAGTTTTTATAACTCTTGAACTCCTGCACTGCTCACTGGAGCCAAACGTCATTTCTCCTTTGAATTTTAGCAGAACGGAGGGTAGCCCCTTTCATATGAAATAATGTAATGATGGCATTTGCGCATCCCCTATCACAACAGTAATACCTTTACAAATGCAATTGGCCAGCTTTATTTTTAAATAAGATGCTGCATCTTGCGAGGAGCTGCTCAGTTGCACGACAGCACTGATCACTTCGCCTTTCCATAGCGTTGCTCCAGGAGAGGCATCAATCGATATGATCCCAGGCAACACCGCCAGAAATCCTCTCAGCGGGTTCCATAGTCACGCAAATTACTAGCCATTTCTCAAAAAAAACTGTGGAGGCCATGTTACACAAAAACAAGGAGGAAGAATAAGGAAATGTCCCACAAATACATAAAAGGGTTTTCATCTGTGTAGCTATGGCACAAAAACAGATGGAATGGCTAATACATCAAAACCTGCAGTAAGCCATTTCTACTTGCTGTTCATGGAAGCTAGAAATGAGGACCTTCAAGCCGTCGAAACAGTTCTCAATGAAACACTGTCGGAACAAAAGCGGTTACCACCAGCGCCAATAATAAAAGGACGGAGGGGGATAATTGATCCATCGTTGTTGATATTGAGAATGGAACACCCACAGGATACTGAGGAACACTTCTTCCACTGGAGGCGTTAAACAGAATTGGGAAGTGTCCTGGCTTGAAATGTATATTTCACGACATTTAATGTGGAACTTAAACATTTGGCTAACAGATTAGGACGACACCCACCGCAGGGTTCTTACGTGAAATTTTCAACACCCAGCTCATCTTAATTCACACCGTAAAACCGTTCATATTTTGGCATTAAGACCAGAAGATAATAAGACGATGACCATCTATATCCATTGAGTAATTACTACATCCAAAATGCAATCCCATGTACCATCTTACAACACTTCCAAAGAGACAAAATTTTAACTGTCCGATCAATTTAAAGACAATTTATTCAGGTCGAATTCCAAACAACCGGTGCCATATCTTACTTTTTTTTCATTCATTCAAGGGATGTGGGCTTCGCTGGCTGGGCCAGAATTTATTGCCCATCCCTAATTGCTCTTGAGAAGGTGGTGGTGTTCTGCCTTCTTGAACCATTGCAGTCCATGTGCTGTAGGTACACCCACAGTACAATTAGGAAGGGAGTGCCAGGATTTGGACCCAGTGACAGTGAAGGAACAGTGAGATATTTCCAAGTCAGGATGGTGAGTGACTTGGAGGGGAACTCTATCTGCTGCCCTTGTCCTTCTAAATAGTAGCAGTCATGGGTTTGGAAGGTGCTGTCTAAAGAGCCTTGGTGAATTCCTGCAGCGCATCTTGTAGCTAGTACATACTGTTGCTAATGTTTGTGGACAGGGTGCCATCAAGTGGGCTGCTTTGTCCTGTGCAGAGTATTCAATCACACTCCTGACTTGTGCCTTGTAGATGGACGACAGGCTTTGGGGAGTCAGAAGTTGAGTTACTCGTTGCAGGATCCTTTACCTATCAACATATGTGGAATTGCAATGTGCAACATCTTAACCATTGCTAAAGCTACCTCTAGTAAGGTTGTCTCCTTTCCTCTTATTACACAAACAGATTGGAGTACTGCCTCCAAACCTTTGAGGGTGGATGGGGTCCTGACCCATCCATTACAATTCCAAGATGGACAAAAGTTCATTGCCCAGGAGCTGTTCCCTCATTCAAGTCTCTAACTGATTTATGGTGCAACATTTCACATCACCATCACTAATTTTCTTTTGAAGGTGCAATTCCCTCATGGTCTGCAGCTTCATGTTTGACCCTCGATACCTAACAAATTGCCTTTTGAACTGGAATCACTGCAGTGCTCTGTCATTGGCTTGGTGAAAGCCTGAATAGTGGACCAGGAAAAGCCAGATTGAATTATTAGCCTTCACAGTTGATCAGCTATTGCAGTTACAATTGACTTTTTTCTCCAGTTATAGGAAAAGAATCAGTCAGCTTGTGATCTTATGATACCTGGTAGAAAGGATGTGTTTATATCAGAGGTAGGTAGGCTTGGCTCTGAGGTTTGTCATGGTGAAATACCGGGACTTATTCTAGATTCACCCATGAAGCACGTGAGTGAATAACTAAAGCAGGACTGGATTCCTGAACCACATGAGGAAGGAAATAGAAACTTTCAGAAAAGGAGGCTACTTAAACAAGGGGAAATAAATACATTTATCAAATTTTAGGTAAATTTTCACTGCATGAATGATGAAAATTTTACTTAATTAAAACTTTAGATTTCTAAGTCTGTTTCCTCCCATCTAACATTTTCTAGCCTCCTCTTCCCAAGTATTCACTTGCAGAATAGTTCCTTGCATAAACATCAGCATCCTTTTATTAGATCACCCAGCGAACCATTTTTCTCATGGTTCTAAACAGTGAATCAATAGAGCAGAAGCTTACATCAGAGGTAGCCGCCCTCTGGCCTGTTGTACATATGCCTAAAACAATCCAAAAATAATCTAACTACCCACTGTCCCATGTCTTCCTTCCTTCAAATGTTTCTGATTAGGCTTGGCCTCAACCTCCCTGTCTGGCAAAACATTACATGCTCCAACAACTCAAAAAAATTTGCTGTTAACTTCTGTCCTTACCATTGATATGACCCTGGAAGGCATCACGACTCAGCTTGATGTGAAGCTCTAAAGAGTCTCTCAGACTGAAATGGCAACTGTTTCTCTCTCCACAGATGCTGTCAGATCTGCAGAGTTTTTCCAACATTTTTTTATTTCAGCTTCATCTAGTTTTCACTAAACATGCACTTTCCAACTAAAATTTGTTGGTCTGTGATCATGAAAGAGGCAGCTCCAGGAGTTAATGGATTACAGTCAAGAACAGGAAGCCAGACCGACTTCCTCTCACGTTGAAGGAATACAGAGGCCATCTGTAGCATCTCAATTGCTGCCCTGAGACCAAAAAAACTCAAAGGCCAAGCAGAAGTTAAACTTGGTACTTTTTGGTGCAGAAACTTTAGAGGTACAACAATGCTTTACTCACTAGACCTGCAAAGGAGGTCTATGTTAAGAATGAGTATTTGCATGTCTCACATATAATTTGCTTATAAACTTTGTTGCTCATCAGTGACCATATTTATTAAGATGAGCATTGATATAGAGATTCCATTGATCCACAATGAAGTTGATCAAACTGGGTAAATCAGAACTATTATGTAACAAAACTTGTTTTTATACAGTGCATTTGACAATGTGTCTTTATTAGTGCCTTTGAAGCAGTGACTCAGTGCTAGCACTCACCTGAGTCAGGTTGTGGGTTCAAACCCCAATCCAGAAACATCAGCATATTATTTAGGCTGACAGTGCAGCACTCCTTCAGTACTGCACTGTCAGAGGAATGTTCTTTTTAAATGAGATATTAAACAACAGCCCCATCTGCCTTTTTTGGTCAGTGTTTTCCTGTTTCTTAGCTAATATTCACATCTCAAATGTTACTAAACAGATTATTTGGTCATTTATCTCATTGTGGTTTGTGGGACCTAGTATGCAAATTGCCTGCCATTTTTCTTATATTGCAACAATGACTTGATTTCAAAAGTATTTTGTTAATTCTGAGGTGCCTTGGGGCATCCTAAGGTCATGAAAGCTGCCTTTTCAACAGTTATTTCTCAACACTGTAAACTTCACAAGGAGAAACAGAAATGGTCCAAACATGTAAAGTTACTAGTGAATCAAGGGTTTTCTCACAAATAAATGAATGGATTTGTACACTGAAGGAGGTGAAAAATTGAGAATCTTAAATATATTAAAAATTGCAGCATGTTAAGATTACAATAGTTAACTGCTAAGTGAATAGATTGCTCAGCTGGTTACATTCCAATTGACAACCTTCACCTAAAGTTTTAAAGAGCGATACATGAGACATCAATTAAAAAAACTGCATTAAATGGAAAACCATTTAATATGGTTTTTACTGCATAATTTATGAAATCACCCAATGTTAGACTTGGAGGCATTAACTCCAATCATTTCCACATGATGCTCACTCCCTCTCTCCATTTCATAACTCAGTGCTTCCTTGGTCTTCTGATTACAGTATTCTGTAAGATTCCAAACTCCTCGCTCTTTCCCCCCTCCCCCAACTATCTCATCAATTTTCTATTGCTGGTTGATAGAATTTTATTCTGTCATGAGATGTGGGTGTCAGTGGCAAGGCCAATATTTGTTGCCCGTCTAATTACCCTTGAACCAAGTGACTTGTTCACCATTTCAGAAAGCAATCACATTGCTATGGATCTGGAGTCACATGTAGGCCTGACCAGGTATGGATGGTAGATTTCCTTCCCTAAAGAACATTAGTGAACTAGGTGGGTTAAGACAAAGATAGTTTTGTGGTCACCATAACCAGCTGCTGTGGTGGTATTTGAAACCATGTCCCCAGAATATCAGCCTGGGCCTCTGGGTTACTAGTCCAGTGACATCACCATTATGCCACCATCTCCCCATAAATTATATAATTTTTCTTCCACTATCTCTCATTTGAAAGTTAAACATTTTAACCATATCAATGCTTTATAAATAGTGCTCCTCACAACAGATTAGCAGCTCACGTCACTGAAGATAAGAGCTCTTTATAAAGTTACTTCCATTATATAGTTCTTCATGGTAGCACTGCATGGCCCAGGGTAAATGAACATAATGCTTAAAATTGATTGAAAGAAATTCAATAGTTTTATGGAAAGACTAAGGAATAACTCCATCACATGGGTCCAGTTCCTTTTAAGCCACTTGTATAAGGTAGAATTCTTCACAACTTTAAAAAATACTCCACAGCAAGATGCAGGAGGGACATCAAATTACAATTATGGTAATTTTTCTAGAGCTTGATCTTTGTCCAAATGTAATTTTTAAAAAAAATACAGAATTACTCCAGGACACTTGCTTAATTTTCACTCTGAAGGCATCAATTTGTGGTCAAGGTTCCACAGGCCCTTCTGTGGCCCATCCATTCCATGCCTAAGTAGGCATCCTTCACATAAGCCTGAAAATCAATAGGCTAACCTCATCCAACCTCAAAACATGCTGACCCAGCAGGAGCTCTACTCCCCCTGTATATTGTTAAATACAGATTATTCTGTGCAATTGAAGTATAATGTATTCACCTGCATGACCCACACATCAATTTATAATTTCATCCTTATTTTTACAAAACAACAGAAGAGACACTTTCCCACATGGGAAGAAAAAAGATTTCTGGTAGGGAATGCCTGTACATGCCACAGAACAATAAAAAAATTGAAGTGAAAAATGTGTTAATGATTCTGCACTGCATGCATTCACGAGCAAATCATACATTTCACATGTTCTAAATTGCGGATTTGCCCTCCAACTCCCTCTTATTTACAAGTGGACTTCTGGAGAAATGATTGTCAACTAAACTACTGCACTACAGAACAAAACATGCCTTTAAATTCATCTAATCTCTGATGTTTTAGAGAGCATCAGTATTTATAGGAAAGGAAACAGATGCTATGACTACAGGTATGTGTTTTGGGAGAGCACGGTCTAGTCTCTATTTGTAGTAGTCATATTACAAAATGTCACAAGGTATGTTGGTGACTGATGACTTTAACAGTTCAGACTCTCAAGTGATGTGGATAGTCAGATGTTTTATGACAGAACATGACAAATACTGGGTTTTGAGATGCCAAACTCATGTTTCCCAATGCAAATTCCTGTTATATCTACAAGTTTATGGCAAATTACAAGTTTTTTTTAAACGTAGAATTTACAAAATAGACAGTTTATTTGATCTGATTGGTCTATGCATTCATTTATACGTCACATGATTCTTTTCCCACCCTACATCATATAACTATGAGTATACCCTTTTATTCCTTTTCCATCAGATACTTATCTAGCTTCCTCTTAAATGTACTTATGCTAATCACCTTAACTAGTCTATATGGTAGCAAGTTCCACATTCTATCCACACTCTATGTAAGAGGTTTCCTCTGAATTCCTTCCTTGCATTTGTTAGTGAGACCTCTAGTTTTGGATCCTCCCATCACCTCAATCATCTTCACAGTTAATTATAGAACCCTTTCATTATTTTAATGACGTTTTCAAGCAAGCCTCAAATCTTAGGAACAGAAAATAAACGATCACCTAATAATTTGCCTCAAAAAATGTTACATTTAAAATCATAATTAAATGAGCATTTTATTTTCTAATTCTTCCCACACTGCATAGAACCACTTAATTAATCAGTTCCTTTACTTACCTCTTGCCAACTCTTTTCCCGGCCAAAGTGACACCATAGGACCTGCAGTGCTTTCCCAGATTGTAATTATTTATGTGGGCTTTTAGGAGTGCTAGTAGTCCATTTAATTCTAGTTGCTTTCATTCCTAATCTGTCCCTATCCAATGCCACAGATGCATTTTCAGCGGAGGTTGCTGGATAGCAAGGAGGAGGAAAAACTCTGGCCAATTTCCCACCATCCTGCTACCCCAATCTTATCCTAATGATACCGAGGGATGTTTTAAGCTTTCACTCTTTAATCTGTACTGAGTTAGTAGACTTAAGAATTAATTCTGCGACTTTCCTGACCGGAGACACTCAGCTATTCTTGGAAAAACAATATCATGTCATGGTGAGGGGATTGGAGAGGTCGAGCCTGACTTTCTGGATTAGCATTAAGAATTGCATAAAATTTTTCAGCGTGATTAAAAAAGGGCTCCTCCTCCCCATTCTATGCACTTTCCACAAACCTTAACACTGAATGGCATGATCTATAAAGATCACAGATTAGGTTCTTTCAAAATGTACTGTACTGCTACTTTCAACAAGCTACAGCTGCCTATTCAGCATAAGGAAAACAGGTCATACATTGTGTCTAAGACATTTATTGCATCTCATCACTTCCCACGAAGCAGCTTTACAACTGAATCTTTCCTTATAAAGTATGCATAATCAAACGTTGTGCACAAAAAGTCAAGACACCTTGCTTAATATCCCAAAGTAGAGTACATACGTACCAGAAATTATATGACTGCAATAATTGAGATTTAATGCAACACAATACTGTATTGTAGATCTCCCATTTAAAAGACAGGCTCCCTCTCACTATAAAAGCAATACAACTTAGTGAGGCACCAGAAAACTATTATATCTTAAAATGAGAGACTACTTCTGATTATAGGGCTTTGCTTAAAATAATTAAAAAATTTTAAAAAAAGCACTACAATGCCCAAGAATTCTCATTTTAGTTTAAAAAAAATCCCTGTAGGTTTGAAAAGGTTCCCATCCATTTTAAACTGGTAGGAATTACTTGGTAGGTGTCATCAGTATCGACCTGCAGAGAGAAAATAACACATCACTTCAAAATCTGGTGTTTTTTTTGAAAAAAGTTTTGCAAGGCAGGCGAGAAATTAAAGGCCTCAACACTTACGTGGGGTGTAAGAACGAGATCGAGATCTGTATCTTCTGTAATAGGGTGAAGGTGAACGTTTTCTAGGAAGAGTGCAAACATTTTACTTCTTAAGAAATCCAGAATACAGATAGGACTTGATTACATCAGCACTCAACCTCACTGCTTACCAAACACCAAAGAGGGAGCAATGCTGAAAAAAACTACCCACATCCACTTTACAAATTCACTAGTTACTGTTTTGTTACAATATAAATTGTACTAAAATTAACTTTAATTGTGGCTGCTTCATAATTTAATCATAATTTCCCCTCATAATTCAGCATTTAGAGAATACCAACAGCCCTGGTTTGATTGCAGGTGAAAGTGCATTTCATTTCAAAGTTGTAATAGTACAAGCCAGTTTGAAGGTTAAATGAGTAGTTCTGACATGTAGCCAGGGGTTCACCTAATTATGAAGTTAAAATTAACCTACATGGTGTCATGTTGCATTGTAGGGTTTTAGAAGAATGAGTCACTGTTTAATTTCAACAACTTGCATTTACATGGTGCCTGCCTTTCATGGAGAATAATGCTCAAGGCATTTTATAGGAGCGTAATAGACAAAAATGATGCTAGAGCCAAAGAAAGGGAAATTAGGAGGGGGTTAACAAAAGACTGATTTTAAAAATCTGAGTTTTAAATTATGTCTTAAAGGAAGGGGAGGTAAATTGCAGATGGGGTTAGGAAAGGAATTCTGGACTGTGGAGCCTAATGGCTAAAGGCATTGCTGCTAACAGCAGGGCAAAGTGAGGGAGCGGAAGCGGCCAAAGCTGTAGGAATGGAGTGTTCCAGGGTAGCTGTGAGGCTAAAGGAATAGAGAGCCTAGGCTGTGAAGGTACATAGCAGGAGGACGAAAACTTTAAATTGTAGATCAAGGACTGACATAGGTCAGCGATAACATGCATTTATGCAGCACCCATTGCAAATGTTCTAAAGTACTTGACAGAAATATTATTAACCAAAATTTGTTCAAACCACAAAAGGAGTAATAGGATAAATGACCAAAAGCTTGGTCAAAGAGTAAGGTTTTAGGGGTGTTTTAAAGGTGTGAGAGAGCAAGGCTAGGAGCAGGACTAGCAGTGCAGGGTAGGGTAGGATATGGGTAACAATGTTTAGGATAAACTAAGATTTATTGAGCGTGGAGGATAGCAGACTAGCCAGGATAGCGTTGGAATTTGAGTTTGGATGCTGACAAAGGATAAACAACAGTTGGGAAAGGCCTACTAAAATCTAATGATCCAATTAATTCCCCAATACCCTTCAAATTAAGATTTGTTTGATACAACAGGTATTTATAAAGCATCTTCAACTTGGAGGTTTACTGAAATGGAGAGATCGTCAGGCTGTAGAACAGAATTAGAAGGGTTGAGGGAGGTTACCAAAGGCATTTATACAGAAACAGATTGCAGGATGCTTTTGAAGGTGAAGGTGGGGAATCAGCAAGGCAAACACACTTAAGTAAGTGAATTCAAGAGTACTGCACTGGAAGGGTTACAGCCAGAGTCAAAGTAGTGGAATGTAAAAACAAATGGCAACAATGTCCATGAATAGACCATATCCAGTTCGAGCCAAGCATTACCTGTAGCTGTAATCCCGGTCATCATATCTGTCACTGTAAGAGTCATTGTAATGAGAAGAACCAACACTGCTGTAAAATGTCAAAAAATGGCATCATGTGCCCAATTCAGTAATCACTATAAAAGGTATTGTGCAAAAAATAGGTTTTGTATGAAAAAGACTGAGCTCACGTTGTTGGTCTGCCCATATAAATTCCTGGAGTTGGAGTGTGGGGTCTTTTTGTAATGGAATAATCTACCCTAATGCGTCGACCATCCAGTTCCATCCCATTGGCACGTTCCTTTGCCTGTAGAAAAAAAACTAAGCATTACCTTGATTGCAAATCACATCGTGGGGGAAAAAGAAGTGTAGGTCTCAAGGATTAACTAAAACATTTGCAATTTCCACTCAGGCTGGTCACTTTGCAAATTTACCTGGAGTTAATTTAATATTTTTATAGTGTGTGGAATCTCTGGAGTCAAATTTTATATTCAGGTAATTCATTCAAATAATTGAAATTTTAACTACCAACAGTGATATTCTTAACAGGCAAATTATCTCATCGATAGACAACTGCAGCTGTTGCTGGAATTGATCCTGCAGTTAATGTACTATTAAATACCAATCAACAGTTAGCATGAACAATAAACAAGATACTGGGAACACAGATAAAGAGAAAAGTTTGGTTAACATTTTGAGTACAGCATGCTGTCAAACCTGTGAGCTGGATGTGCTCTTTGTATTATTTCTCTACCCAAAACCACACTACTTCAGAGCTTTACCTTTAGTGCAGTTGAAAAGCATAAAATTTGAGGAATTACAAGATTACACAAATGGCTGCATAAAATGGGAAATTTACTAATAAGGCCATTTATTTATTTATAGTCCTAAGATGTGGCACTGGGAAACAATTTAATTAAACTAAACTGCTCTTTCCCACAAAAATGAGTGGAGGGATGGGAGAGAGTAAGAGAAAAATGAGACCCAAGAATATTTTTTGTTTCTCGCTTACCATAAGAAATCAATACTCAAGAGTCTGTAGTTTCAACTTCCACCTAGTACATCTTATGAAAATATAAGCTTATCACAGTGGTCTACCTCCTGTCCCAAAACATACAAGGGAATGATTTGAAATTAGACCAAATAGACTATAGTACAGTAGGCTATGGGTTGGGATTTCACAATGTATCTATTGTATTGGAAGGATGCATTAACGTGGATGAAGCAACTTATGTTGAGCACACATTAGTAAGAAAACATGCAGCAATCTAGAGATCTACTTGTCCTGATTAAATGTGGAAGCCTGGAATTCCATCAGTCGGAGTGAAACAGTTTAGCAATCTGTCCACGCACACTATAAAAATACGGAAATGCTGGAAATGTTGCCAACTACAACACAAAATGTTCCAAAATTGCAGATACTACCACAGAACCGTTTCTTCTTTGTTTACGTGGACGTGATCAACTGAACATTTCCATCTTCTGACATTAGTGACATCCACTACCTATTTTTCCATTCAGATTTTGATATTTAAAAGATACTTAAAGCTATTAAAATCTTAAAACACCTGAAGACAATTATTACAAAGTAGAACGGCTAAATACATAAACTTATGAAACTCCGGATCCGGTTCAGGTCCTTATGGAGAGAGCAAAATTCGCCATTGGTGATTCTTTCCCCCCCAAGCAAAACACAACATGGTCTGTTACTTGCTTCTCAGTTTCCGCTTCAACTTCCCTCCTTGTCATCTTTACTACTTACCTTACTCCCCATAGATAAAAGCAAACTGCTTATCTCAGCAAATCAAATACGCATAACGTACAAGAAAATATTGCAACAGTTAAAGGTTACATTATGTCGCCTTTCCCCAACCTAGCCTCTCAGCGCCAGCTGTAATCTGTATTTTAAAAATAATAACTTTTAAATGTATTTTTGGAAGGGGGGCTTAGAAACCTGTGGTCCAAATGTGAAGTTTAAAGCACGAGGACGCGAAGGGAAAGAAAGCAGGCCAACGCCTTGAAGTAAAACGTAATCATCGACTCTCAACATGTGCAACAGATATCTTAGCTCGTGATGCTCAGCTAGTGCTTTGCTGCTCGTCCTTTCTCGCAGCCCAGGGCTCTACGGTAACGTTGAATGGTTATGAGACGCTGAACGCGCGCCATTATCAAATAAAATTCAAGTCACGATATCCAATCAGGAAGCTCCACTTTGCAACAATCCGAGCAACCCCCTAACCAATCGGGTCCGCCCCCGAGGGATCACGTGCTCACAGCTCATTACAAGCCCGCATATCCAGGCATTTAATACCATGGGCAAATTGCATCAGTTTCAAATTCTTAGGATCCCGTTGCAAATATGTTTTTGACTAAATCGCAAGTATAATCCAGTCCCTCCTATTAAGATAATGAATACAACAGGGGTTAAACACTTATTTCTGCGCCAAGGTGGAGCTTTTGCACTTCTACAATTTTCTTTTTCAAACCTCCCTGTTTGGACGGGCAGGTAACATAAAGGCAGAGCTTGTACTAACCAATTGGTTCTCGAATTTTGCTTCCTCTGGGGAATGGTCTATAACCTGTATTCAGTAATAAAAATGGAAAATGCTGGGAAATCTCAGCAGGTCTGGCAGCATCTATGGAGAGAGAAACAGTTAACGTTTCAAGTCCATATGACTTCTTCAGAGATGGAGGTAAAAATGTGGGTTTTATGCTGTTTCAGTGCCACTTCTCATAAAACCCAGACCTGCTGAGTTTTTCCAGCATTCTGTTTTTATTTCAGATTACCAGCATCCACTGTATTTTGCTTTTATTAATCTGTACTCAGCATTTCGTCAAGGTTGGGTGCTCACCATGTACACTCCTTATCATCCCTTTAGCTCTGAAGTCATACGGACTCAAAACATTAACTCTGTCTCTCCCCACAGACGCTGTCAGACCTGCTGAGTTTTTCCAGCATTTTTTGTTTTTGTGTACACTCATCCTACTTTGTGGCACATCACATTGGTACACCCAACTTCTATGCCACTCGGTTGCTTTTATTATACTTTCATTTATCGTACTAAACCCAATATTAAAAACAATTACCATCTTTCAGCACTTGCTCAACCTAGGTGAACAAGAACAAAGTGTTGCGAAGTTCATAATACATACAAAACACTAAACTGTTCAAAAGTTATATCATAGCATTCTTTTAAATGAACTGTTTTATTACGAGTCTCCCATTGACTTAGTTTGAGGTACTGACTGTCTCAACAGTAAACATGTCCTGGGCATGCACAAGCACTGTTAAAAATTCTGCCACTTATAATATCCCACATGGCAATATCAGAGACCTGGCTCAAAAGGGGAGAACTGGAAAATTAATATCCTTGATAAGGTTCCAAAAAGATAGGGAAGAAAGAAAAAGGAATTGATCCATGAAGCTATTATAGCACAGGAGAGGAATTATGCTAATATAAACTGTGAAAGCAACAGTGTAAAGACCAAAGCAGGAGAGGAATTAATGAAATGTGTACAAAAGAACTCTCTTGGTCAGTGTGCTTCTAGCCCAATGATTCAGCAAGCAATGTTGGATCTAGCTCTGGAGCATAAAGTGGGGCAAGTGGAATAGGTTTTGATGGGATAACATTTGGGGAATACTGATTGCAATATCATTAGGTTTAGAACAGATATGGAAAAGAAATGGCACAATCCAGTGTAGAAATTCTTAACTGGACAAGAGCCAACTTCCAGGAGTTGAAAAGAGAACTAACCAGGTGGATCGGAATCAAAAACTTGCAGACAAAGCTGTAACTGAATGATGGGAGGCCTGCAAAGAGAAGATGGTTTGGGTACAGAATTGACATTCCCAAAAGGTGGAAAGGACAGACAACCAAAGCCAGAGCTCATTGGAGACGAAAGACACATGAGACAGAAAAGGAGGGTTAATACAATTGTAAGTTTAACAATGAAGTATGAGAAACAAGCTGAACATAGAAAGTACAAAAGAGATCTAAGAAAGGAATAAGAAGGGCATAGAAAATAATACAAGAATAGATTAATGGTTAACACAAAAGGGAACCCAAAAGTATTGTATAAACACAAAGAGGGTAGTTAAAGGAACATTGGAATTGAAGGAGGACCAAAATGATCATCTTTAGTCAGGGGCATTAAATGAGTAATTTCAGTACTTTGCATTTGAGTTCACTAAAGAGATGTTGCCAAGCCAATGTAGTGGTAAAAGCAGTAGAGATACTGGATAAGATAAAAATAGATAGATATACAGTACTGAAAGAGTGGCCAGTCCTCAAAGTAGAAAAAGTCAGCTAGTCTGGATGAGATGCACCCTAAGTTGCTAAGGGAAACAAGGGTGGAAATTCCCAAGGCTCTGGCTACAATCTTCTAACTTCCCTTGGATATGGGGATGGTGCCCAGAGAACTACAGGGTTTCAGATGATACAGTTGCATTAAGGGGGGGGGGGGGGGGTATAAACCCAGCAACTACAGGCCAGTCATCCTAACATCAATGGTAGGGAAACTTTTAGAAAATAATAATTTGGGATAACATTAATTAGCATCTGGAAAAGTACAGGCTAATAAATGAAAGCCAGATTGTTAAAGACAAATAATATTTCACTAATGTTGAGTTTTTGATGAAACAGAGCATTGATGAGGGTGGAGTGGTTGATGCTATATATATGGCATTTCAAAAAAAGTGCATAACAAAATGTCATAATAGACTAGTTAGCAAAACTAAAGCCAATTGGATTAGAGGGACAGTGATGGCATGGGTACAAAATTGGCCAAGGGAACAGAAGAGAGAGCAAAGAGTTAAGTGTTTTCCCAGACTAGAGGGAAGTTACACAGTGGTGTTTCCCAGGAGTTGGTTTTAGGACCAGTGCTCTTTGATATATATTAATGATGCAAACTTGGAAATGCAGGGCATAACTTCAAGGTACGATACAGAACTTGGAAGTGTAGTGAATAAGGAAGATAGTAACATATGTCAGGAGAAAGGAGACTGGCAAAATGGGCTTACATGCAGCAGAATAAATTTAATGCACAGAAGTGTGAATTGATAAGTTTTGGTAGAATGAATGAGGAGAGGCAATATAAGCAGTTCAATTTTAAAGAGGTACAGGAACAGAGACACAATCTTTGATGTTGGACAAGGCTGTTAAAAAAACATACAGGTCTTTGGCTTTAGCAATTGAGGAAGAGTACACAAAATCATGCTCTACAAACACTAAAGCTTCAGCTAGTGTACTGTGTTCAATTCAACATCACACTTTGGAATAGTATCAGGAATGTGGGACTTCAGATATGTGGAGACTGGAGAAGCTGGGGTTGTTCTCCTTAGAACAGAGAAGGGGAGATTCAGCAATTGTTCAAAAATCATGAAGGGCTTTGATAGAGTGAAAAAGGTAAACCTGTTTCCAATGACAGAAGGGTCAATAGCTAGAAAACACAGATGCAAGGGTGAGAGGAGTGAACTTTTTATTTTATACACAGCAAGCTGTGATGTGGAATGCACTGCCTTATAGGGCTGTGAAAGCAGATTCCACAGTAACATTCAAAAGGAAATTGAAAAAATTACAAGGCCACAGGGAAATAGTAGAGGAATTGGATGAACAGCTCTTTCAAAAAGCTGACAAAGTGGACCAAATGGCCTCATTCCACGCTGGATCATCCTATGATTCTGAATGAATTCTTAATTATCAACTCCCCTGCCAGCTCACTGAATAGATGAATTGCATCGTACAGTGCTGAGTTATAGACACCAACAAGATCCCACGTGACCTCTGGGCTGAATTTAAAAACTTTAGGATGTGCAAATTTACTGGCAAGGCCTGTTCCAATGCCCTCAAGATGGCAGTGGGCCTCCCTGGACCACTGTTACAACTGTGGTCTGATAGGCCATTTGAGTCAATAACTTTGGTGTAGGGCTATAGTCACATATAATCTAGAAAGAGAAAGGACGTTTGCAACAATTCAACTGATTCATGGTCACTTTTACTGATATTAACAACTTACTTCCAGATTTTAAAAACAAAATTAAAGTTTTCAAATATCACTGTGGGATTTAAACTCTTAATTGTCTGGAATTAACCAAGGCCTCTGAATACTATTCCAGTAACCTTAGCACTATTTTAAATGCACATATTTAAGGTCCCTAATGATCTCTGGAGTTCCAATGTTCCTGGGCTAAGGAGAGAGGGGGAAGAAATAAGCCATGTATTTCATCCCTGGGCTAGACAGTATGTGGGGCTTTCCTCGGTCACACCAGTTGGTATATTTAGCCATCGAGCAACTAGATTTCCATCATTTTATGGTACATGATTTTTCTGTTTCAGGTGGATCTTGGCAATATTAATGAAGAATTGACAGGATCTGCAGACTATGGCACTATGTTTTTTTTCTGCTAACATTGTACTCTATAGTGTGATAGGGATGCAGGGTCTACATTATTTCCACTCATTTTTTTCCTATGGTCAACCCTGAGATTTACTAGACATGGCTATGCGATTTTGCATAATAGTGAAGAAGCAAAGAAATTTTTAAGAAATGGATAGATTCTTGTTCCTTTACTAGCATCTCCTTGTACTAATTCCCAGGACTGTGGACCCATTTTCAGAGCTCTGCCAATTTCATACTAGATGCCAAACAGGCTTTCAGTTGACAGAGAATCCTAGGAAAATAGGCTAATGCCTGGGCATCCACCTGGCACCAGGAAAACTATTGCACCCACGAGCAACTGGAAAACATCACATGGTAAACCGTGGTTACAAACTGCTTTCGTTTAAAATGGTAGAAAAGAGAAGCTATTCAAGGATGAACTAGCCACAGGCAACAACAGAACTTAAAAAACTGTACAACTCCTATGATGTTCTGATGGACAAAGACATTACTTGGTGCTGTACCAAGTTATGAAGGTTCAATTCCTGATCTACTGTCAGACAGATAAAGCCACTAAAGTTAGTCTTGGGGTCAATGTTCCCCCTAAACTGTAGGGGTGCGTGACTATGCAGCAATCTGAATACACTGCGCAGTGCAACAAATTAGTTCCCTTTAAGATGTGTCTATATGCAGCTGTTCCCCCATATTAAGGGAATGCACAGTGCCAGCAGAACATACAAAGAAAAATTACAGGGAGCACTGCTTAGGGTCTCAGGTTTCCAAATACTGATGGCTAGCCAGTAGCATTCCACTGGGGATGTTGAATGAGGCTCAGCTGTGGTGCACTTTGTAACCTACTAGCCTTTCTTGGTTCAACACATGAAAATAAAAGCCACTTGGGCAAAGTACCAAAGAACTGTAGTCGCCTGCGGAACTGTACCTCAAGCAACAATCAGTGCCTTGAGGAAAGAATGAAAAAAAAGTGGGATAATACGTAAAAGGTTCTCTCCATAAACAGTTTTGCTGCCAATGAATCTCCTACACAGCAAGGCTTCCATGAACTAAAGGGCCAGCTTCTTGAGGTTATCCTGTTCTAAAATTTTTGTTTGTGAAAACCAGAATCAAAGTAGAACAGGAAAAGGAAGCTTTTACTAGCAATTAAGTATACAAGATGGTTTTACAAGATGGTTTACCTCAAGGCTATGAATAAATTGTAGCAATAGATTTTATATTTATGATTTTTGCAAGGTTATCAAATAGTGTACTAGATTTAACTACCCTATTCATAGCAAAAGCCAAGGAAAAGCAACATTTTAAGCTTTTTGATGTGGCTTCACTTAGGACAGAAATTACAGCCTTCACCTCTCAGTCTGGATTGACAGCAGCAAAGCAAGACTTTTTGTTACTTCTGAACTGTGGTAACAGAAGAACGCTTAGGCTTGTCCCCTAATGGCTATTCAGGCTGCTGTTTAAACATACTTCTTTAGAGTCTTCAACATTTTCAAAGTAGACAAAAGCAAATCCTCTTGATCTTCCTGTCCGCTGATCATAGACAACATTAATTCCAGCAAGTGGTCCATATCGTGAAAATACTTCACGCAGCTCTCGTTCGGTGGTGTACAAGCTCAGACCAAACACTCCTAGACAATTATTAGGGTTTGGATTGCTCTAGAGAGGAAACAAAAACAATAGTTCAACCTTCAAAATTTCATTTTAGAATGGGAACAATACTGACATTAACATTTGAAATATAAAATGCTCCCCTCCCTCCCTGTGTAACCACTATGGAACTATGGTTAATGAAACGTATACTTGTTTGCGGATATCAGAGTGTCACCTTTCAGCTACAAGCCACTCTTGTGAACAATAACCCTTTTGGCTTCATCAGCAATCCTGCAGATCAGTATCCAGGGTGGTTTTGGATACAAATCAGGTGTCTGAGCCAAGATAAAGTCAGCACTGGCTGGATACACAGTAGTAAAATTAACAGGTTAAAATACCTTCCACCTGGGTAGTAGTTTATGTTTTCCGTTATACCAACGTACCCTTCCAATTATATTTTCTTTCAGGAAATTCATTTCATAACTATTTTAAATTACAGTAAGAAAATTATTTTTCATTAATAAATCTAATCAAAACCTGCAGACAAGAGAGATCTGCATGAGAATGAGCCTGATTAAGCCCACACTTGTTGAATGTTGGTCTGCATATCTGTATAATCTAAAGTTGTACTGGAGGAAATGCAGGAGGAAATATAGGGAATTTCCACTATCTCAGTTTCCTACCATGTTTTTCGTTCCTGAAGGAATTGCACTTGCTACTAGAAAACACTGGTGTGCATCTCCTATCTTAAGATAAGGGTACTAAAATTAGTTCCAGCGATCCTGTTTTAGAAGAGAAAAATGATCAAGCTCTTGCTCCTGGTGGCTATACACAATCCCTGCTATAAATGCAAATGTGGATTCCAAGTGAGGACAGGATCATGACTGATTCTCCCCTCTCTCCCTAAAAGATCTCTCACTTCATCTACCCCTCTAAATGGGAACATATTAAGAGGGGTAGATGAAGTGAGAGATCTTGGCATACAATTACACAAGGTCCCTGAAGGCAGCAGTTTAAGTAGACAAAGTTGTAAAGAAGGCATATGGAATGCTCTCCTTCATTGGCAGAGATATAGAATATAAAAGTAAGGATATAATGTTGGAGTTGTATAAAACACTGGTGAGGCCACAACTAGAGTATTGTGTGCAGTTCTGGTTACCACATTACAGGAAGGAAGTAATAGCTCTGGAGAGAGTGCAGGGGAGGTTTACAAGAATGTTGCCAGGGTTAGAAAAGTGTAGCTACAAGGAAAGACTGGATAGGTTGGGGTTGTTTTCCTTAGAACAAAGAATGTGACTTAATTGAGGTGTACAAAATTATGAGGGGAATAGATAGAGTGGACAGGATAAAATTGTTTCCCTTGATGGAGAATTCTAGAACCAGGGGACATGAATTCAAGATAAGTGGCAGAAGGTGTAGGGGGACATGAGGAAGAACTTTTTTTACGCAGAGGGTAGTGGGTGTCTGGAATTCACTGCCCAAGTTGGTGGTAGAGGCAGAATCTGCACCTAAAGTGCTGTAAGCTGCAGGGCTATGGGCCAGGTGCAGGAAGGTGGGATTAGAAAGGGCACCTGGGTGTCCTCAGGCTGGCATGGACAAGATGGGCCGAATGGCCTCCTTCTGTGCAGTAACTTTTCTATGGTTCCCTCTCAAGTCAGTCACTTTGCACTTGGCTTGAGTATATCTTAGCCATTTTTATGCACCCAACAATAGCCAGTTGCAAAATAACATTAAAAGACATCTGAGGGGAGGTTTCTGTCTCACTCATCGTGTTTAGAGAATGGTATGTGGTGAGTGAATCTTTTAAAAACGGAGGAAAACCAAATAAAAACAAAACATAATCAATTGAGAGCCCATAAATACAAACAGTGCTAAACACCCAAGTCAACCCAGGTCTTGTACCTCAGGCATTCAAGTTGTCAAGGAATGTAACTCCCAGCCAATCTTTCAGTAGTACTGACCAGTCAGAGTATAGAGCCTTATAAATGGTCATGGTTGTACAGTAGCAAGTTCATCCTTTTTTGGGAGGAAACAAAATAGGGAGGTACAAATAAAGACTACTTAGAAGCAGTATCTGAGACCACATTTTCTCCATACCGCTCATTCGTTTCAAATAGACTCGATTCTTGACAAGTAGTCTTATAAATGTTACCCCTTTTGCTCTGATGGAGATCTATAGTAAGATAGTTAGGATCACTGTTGAAATGAGATGTTGAATTGCTGATATGCTTTAATATATTTCGCTTCAACCTGCTCCTGTACTTTATTGAATTGTGTTGCTGAGTGGCAATGATGCAGAAGCATTTGATGAAAGATTCACGTTTACTGGTGGTAAGGTGAATTCCTAAAGAGCAAACTTTCTTGCAATTTAAACCCTTTACACAAATCAATCAGAAAAAAGCAACGGGTGACAATGTACACTGACCCGGTTTCCAATATGACGTCGTCTTCTCGATATAGGAGAGTGGCTGTTGCTTCTCCGGCGCCTGTATACAGGTGAGTAAGATCTACTCCTATGTCTCCTCCTGTATGACCGAGAGTGTGATCTGGATCGTGAATAGTACTTGGAGCGGCGTCGGGAGCCTGATCTGTTAAGTAGAATCAAATTAACGGTGATTATAAACATTGTGGCCAGTAGGAACCAATTTTTTTCCTAAAAGAACAATAAATACATTTATTTCCTACATTAAACATAAGAGCTAGGAGCAGGAGTAGGCAATTCAGCCCCCCGAGCCTGCCCCACTATTCAATACGATCATGGCTGATTTCATTTCGGCCTCAACTCTGATTTCCCGCCCTCTCCCCATAACCTTTCAACCTGTTACTAATTAAAAATGCCTATCTCCTCCTTAGCTTATCGATTCAGCGTCCCGCCATCCATTGCACTCTGAGGTAGTGAATTCCACAGATTCACAGCCCTTTGAGAAAAGTAATTCCTCCTCATCTCTGATTTAAATCTACCACCCCTTAGCCTAAAACTATGGCCTATCGTTCTAGAATGCCCCACAAGGGGACTACACAACAGTGGCTACACATATTTAGCTGTAAACTGCTTTGAAACAATGTGAAATTGTGCAAAGTACAATATTAATGCAATTCTTACTTTAATTGCAAAGAGTAGGGCACAAGTTAAGTATTCCCATAGACAGCAAGTGTGATTGTGATGATTAATAACTCTCATTAAGTCAGAGCAAGGTGGATGAAAGTTTCCCCCAATAGCTCACTGCATAAATCTGCAAATGCTGCAGCACTAAGCAAGGAATATACTAGGTTTAAAGAGAGTGTGGAACTTACTACCAAAGTGCATTTGAGGTGCATTTAAGGGGAAACTAGAAGGGAACAGGTGGTTAATTTTGATAGATGAAGAAAGATAGAAAGGAAGAGGTTCAAATTAAGTGTAAACGCTGGCATGGGCTGGTTGGGCCCATTTCTGTGCTGTATTGTTGTACTTATATGTAAGGTGTTGACTAAGTCACAGTACCGTGAAGGAGTGGTGTGGAAGCTATAGTTAGCCACAATGCTTAAAGAACAGTCAGTGTGACTGTCATATTAAGGTTGAAGAGATGCTGATGTTGCAGATTGAAAGCTCATGCAATTTAAAATAGCTAGAGTCAAAATGAAAGCTGCTTTTGTTTATCAAGTTACTAAATGAAAGGCTTAAAGAAGAGTTATCCACAGGATCTGGTCAGGTTGGGTTTTTTTAAAAAACCGATCAAGAACAGCTTTTCCTCTAATGCCAGTGAGCTTATGCATGAGCAGCTGAGTCAGATACACCAGCAAGATTCTGGTTTTGATTCACTGCGCCAAATTAGCTGACCTCAGGTGGAGCAGCAATAGGAATGCAACAGTTGTCCTCCTGGTCTCTGCTTAGGGAGCAGAAAATCAGGGAGGGCTCCTACCCCTAAACACTATCCAGGAAGTGTGCATGTCATTTGAAGACAGCATCAGGCATGCAGATATATTTTGCTATGGGACTCTGACTTGAGGTTCACACATAAACGTTGGTTATTTGAAGATACTGGAGGGACACTGGCACTTATGAATATATACATCAATACTGAGTCATTACCTTCTAAAGAGTGGCATGGAAAACACTAATTGACGTTTGAGGCATGGTTTTGAGAGGGTGAAATCATGTTTAACCAATTTATTGGAGTTCTTTGAAGTAGTAACATGTGCTGTGGATAAAGGGGAACTGGTGAATGTAGCGTACTTAGACTTCCAGAAAGTGCCACATCAAAGCTTATTGCAGAAAGTAAAACCTCATGATGTAGGGGGTAACATACTGACATAGAGGATTGGCTAGCTAATAGAAAACACAATAGGCATAAAAGGGTCATTTTCTGTAACGAGTGGTGTGCCACAGGGATCAGTTCTAGACCCATCAGCCAGAGGAAATTTCATCCCTGCATCCAGTCTGTCCAGCCCTGTCAGAATTTTATATGTTTCAATGAGATCTCCTCTCATTCTTCTAAACTCCAGTGAATACAGGCCTGGTGGGCCCAATCTCTCCTCATGACAATCCTGCCATCCCAGGATCAGTCTGGTGAAGCTCACTTCAGTCCCTCTATGGCAAGTATATCCTTTCTTAGGTAAGGAGACCAAAACTGCACACAATATTCCAGGTCTTGGTGAAGCGGAGGTAGAAGATCAGCAGAGTAGGCTCAGGGGGCACATGGCCTACTCCTCCTTGCTGTTCTGTCTACGACCAGTATTTTGTGACAGAGGTATCTTTTTGAGAGAAGGGAGAGGAAGAAAAGTTAGGGAGGACTTGGGTCCTGATGGACTTCATCCTAGGGTCTTAGAAGTGGGGTCTAGTGAGATAGTTGATACATTGGTTTTAATTTTCCAAAATTTCCTGGATTTGGGGAAGGTGCCATTAGATTGTAAAACAGCAAATGTAACTCCATTATTCAAAAAGGGAGACAGACAGAAAGCAAAAAACTACAGGCCAGTTAGCTTAACATCTGTCATAGGGAAAATGTTGGAAGCTATTAAAGATATTATGGCAGGGCACTTAGAAAAATTCAAGGCGATCAGGCAGAGTCAACATGGTTTTGAGAAGGGGGTATCATGTTTAACCAAAATATTGGCGTTCTTTGAAGAAGTCACATGTGCTGTGGATAAAGGTGGATGTACTGTACTTAGATTTCCAGAAGGCATCTGATAAGGTGCCACATCAAAAGTTACTGCGGATAATGAAAACTCATGGTGTAACATATTGGCATGGATAGAAGATTGGTCAGCTAACAGGAAACAGAGGGTAGCCATAAATGGGTCTTTTTCTGGTTGGCAGAATGTAATGAGTGGTGTGTCACAGGGATCAGTGCTGGGGCCTCAACTTTTTACTATTTATATGACAACTTGGGATGAAGGGACCAAAGGTATGGTTGCTAAATTTACTGATGACACAAAGATAGGTAGGAAAGTTAATTATGAAGAGGACACAAGGAAGCTCCAAAGGGACATAGATAGGTTTAAGTGAGTGGACAAAGATCTGGCAAATTGAAATTGCCCATTTTGGCAGGAAGAATAAAAAAAGCATATTATCTAAATAGAGAGGGAATGTGGGGCTCTGAGACTCAGAGAGATATAAGTGTCAATGCATGAATCACAAAAGGCCAGTAAATTAGGTACAGCAAGCAATTAGGAAAGCGAATAGAATGTTATCATTTATTGCAAGAGGAATTGAATATAAAATTATGAAGGTTATGCTTCAGTTGCACAGGGCACTGGTGAGACCACATCTGGAGTACTGTGTACAGTATTGGTCATCTTATTTAAGGAATGCATTAGTAGTAGTTCAGAGAAGATTTACTAAACTAATACCAGGAATGGGCAGTTTGACTTATGAAGAAAGGTTGGACAGGCTAGGCTTGTGGCTGCTGAAGTTTAGAAGAGTAAGAAGCAACTTGATTGAAACATACAAGATCCTGAGGGGTCTTGATAGGGTGCATGTGTAGAGGATGTTTCCTCTTGTAAGAGAATGTAGAAGTAGGGGTCACCATTTAAGACAGATGAGAAGAATTTTTTTCTGAGGATAGTGTTTGGAACTCTTTGGAACTCCCTTCCTCAAAAGGAAGTGGAAAAGCACTGTCGTTGAATACTTTCAAGGCAGAGGTAGATTGATTCTTGATACGTAAAAGGGTGAAAGGATATCTGGGGTAGGCAGGAGGTTACAGTCAGATCAGCCATGATCTCCTCGTATGTTCGTATGAACTTCATTTGCCAAATTCTGCAAGTTAAGTAGTGTCTTCCTATATTTTGTCATAGTCCTCTGCATTAATTACCCGCTGTTTTGTGTGTCACCTACAAATTTTGAAATTGTAGTTCAATTCCAGAGTCTAAATAATTTATGTAAATGATGAACAGTTGTCCTTGCACCAATCCTTGTGGAACACCACTTTTGCCAATCTCAGCAACTTGTATGTTTCAATCAAATCGTCTCTTATTCTTCTAAACTTCAGCAGCCACAAGCCTAGCCTGTCCAATCTTTCCTCATAAGACAAACTGCCCATTTCTGGTATTAGTTTAGTAAATCTTCTCTGAACTACTACTACTAATTTACTTACATCCTTCCTTAACTAAGACGACCAATACTGTACACAGTACTCCAGATGTGGTCTCACCAGTGCCCTGTGCAACTGAAGAATAACCTTCATAATTTTATATTCAATTCCTCTTGCAATAAATGATAACATTCTATTTGCTTTCCTAATTGCTTGCTGTACCTAACTTAGCCTCTACTCTGTTTTTTCCTGTTTTGTAGTCAGCTTGCTATTTATTCTGCCACTTGTGCTCTTACCACATGCCTAAGCTTAGTCAAGTCTATGAAGCCGTACCTTATCAAAAGCCTGTTGGAAATCCAAATATATTACGTGGTCAGTAATAAAGAATAGGTTCAACATTACATCTGGATTTCTGGCGGACAGAATTAAAGGACATGCAGATTCTGAGAAGATTGTAAACTTCACAGCATTATACTGGGAGAAGTACCCGTTATCCAAACTTAAAGATATTCAAGTTCTTCTATAGTATTTTCACTCACCGTGACCTAGACCTTGATCTAGATCTAGAGAATGATGTCCGAGATCCTGACAGATTTGACGTTCTTGACACAGAACGAGAAGCAGATCGACTTCTGGACTTGGCCGGTTCAGCTGTGCTCCCACTCCGTGATCTTGATGTTGATCTCCCATTCTAGAGCATCAGGACATTTCATTAGCAAACAGAAGAACAGGTAAAACTCCAGCTATAACCTAATCAGGCAAACATCTTATTCTCAACTAAAGCACTTAATTTCACCTCAACCACCTCCCTAATAAAGCAAACCCCAATTAACCTAACTAGAATGTTAAATTTCCCTAAAATCATATTTGTTCCAATTCATTTTTCTATAAATCCATCTGATTATAAATTTTAGCATGCAATTTATACTACAACTGTAGCATACAGACACAAATAGACTATATACATTACTTGGCCTAGGTATCTTTTCTCCAGACACCTTCTTTTAAATTTACTTCACTTGCTTTTACTTTTTTCTTTTCTTCATTCTTCATTTTTCAGTTTTCTCACACCGAGTATTCTTCACCTTCCAAACCACTTAATGCCTTACACCATGCATGCTCTTCTATCTGACCATTCTTCGCTCTCATTTCAGCTTCAAATTTATTTGACTGATCTGCAATACTTGTGTGTATAGTCATTATCTTGATTATCTTCCATTATTCCACCTTCTTCATGTATATTAACCTTAATGGAAAAAGAATATTCAGCATGATGAGGTATATGGGTTCAGATTAAAACTTGTAAATCTTACTTTCCCCATTAAACTTTCTCCACCCATTTTGGGATTTTAGTTTTTGAAGTGTCTATCAGGCCAGGGATAAGCAAATTAACTTTTACTCTTTTTTATAAATCAGGGATAATACGAGTTCCTCTGGATCAGAGGTGACACAATGAAGTAACTTGCTGCTTTAATAAAAACTGAGGTAAAACTTTTTTTGTTTAAGAAGTGTACAACTAAAATTTCAAGACACCATTATTGATCACCCATCTTCCTTCCACACAAGTTTGAATGTCTAACAGAAATGCATTAGAGGAGGAAATAGGTGATGGCAATCACTGTGTCCTTTCACTTGGCATAGGTTTAAATTCAGCATCCAGCTGATGTGCTAACAGCTGCCTCCTCTCTCTTTAGCTTTAAGACCTCTTCATAAAATTAGTTTCAACAGTCTCAACTGAATTCCTACTGAGGCCAGGACCACCTTTACAGTACAACTGTAGCTCTGTTTCACTTTGGAGTCAAACTTGACCATGACTCCTGTGTACATTATAATTTCATTGTATGTGCAAAGTAAAAACCATTCTGCAACAATGCTACAGTTGTAAAGTAAAAGCTGTCTTTGTGACTACAATGAGAAAACTGTTTAATTTCTCTGTACTAATACCCCTGCCCTGATCCTAAGCAACACAAAAAGAAAATCACAAAGACCAAAATACAATGGGATGAATCAGCTTTTTCCTTCCATTATATAAACAAACTGGGTGGGAAACAAGAGGCAGGGTAGGGGACCATATGGAGATCAACACTCTCATCTACTCTAACCTTCAGAATTACAAGTCCCAATGACTCATCCTTCTGGGAATGTTCATAATTTTATTACAATCACATAATTCTTAGTATTGCTACAACAATTCCTCAGAAATTAAAACATAGGTACTATAATAAAATAAGATAAAACACTAGGAATACAACAGCAGTTCTGAACTGATCAATTAGAAACAGAGTGGCACCAAGTCAGTCATGCACCTGGAAGAGAAATATTCTAAGAATCACCTTAAATGAGTCCTCAAAATGAAGCTATAATCACCGAATGCTAGAAAAGAAGGGGGCTAATACTAATAAATCCTCTAAAAGCTATCAAGCCCACTAGCCCACAGACTCAGAGGGATAAAGATGCCCTTTTTGAACCTGTATTTCATCCCATTGCTAGAAAAGACCTGAGAAGTTAGGCAGTAAATGAGCGATCTGGCATTTCTAGATGCTGGTGTTTCATTGATTTGGAGGTCAACAAGGATGTGAGATGACTGACACTAGAAGGGTTGAACTCTAACAAAAATATCACTCGGGTTGGTCAATAGAATGGAGATTTCTTTAGAAAAAGTTAAGGATATGTAAGATAGTATTTTGATACCAAAGTTCAGTGTTAACTTCATTTCCTTGTGGTAAGTGTACAAGTTCTGTGCCTAGTATACATAGTATGGTATCTGTAAAATGGGAAACTGCATCTCCAACACAAAGAGATTACAGAAGGTGAGGTTTTAGGCTATGTCAGCCAGATACAAGCATATACAAATGTTCCACTTAGACATTCAGGTTCTCAAAATAAAGTTTGAGATTTAAACCAACTAGTCCAGATACATCTATCAGTACCGATGAATTTATCCAGCAGCAGAAGATTCAGAAGGAATGGGTCCTCTGGATCCTCTACAGGCGGGGGTGGTTCATCACTCGACATCTCAAAAGACTAACTTTATCTTCCCAAAGGAAAGCAAGGCCACCAGTTCATCCAAACCAGCTCAATGAGATTGTATCATTTCAGAAAGCATTGCTAACCTTAACATATAGACTTTAAGCTATTCACTAGACAGGTTATTTTATGCTGTTACCTTGCCAGCTAATCAATGAGCCTAATCCTAAATGTATTTCTCCAATTCCTATCAATCTTGGGCACTGATTTCAACCTTATAATCAAAAAGCAGTTAATTTTGTTTTACTGTTACATAACTGAACTGTCTTTGTAACCTCTTGTTTATTTCTTCTTTGTAACCTCTTATTTATTTCAATTAAATCGATCTACAACATATTTGCATACTCAAATGTTTGTTTAAGTGCAAGCCATGATTCTAATAACCAGTTGTTAGTTCATGCGTTTGTTGACTTCTCTGACAATTTGGAAAAAAGTTAACAATCCATTCAGTGGCTAACAAAGTACCTGATGGGAGGTTTTAGCAGCATAAATGCAAATAATATGAACTGGCTTCTTTAACGCAAATTTAGACAGGTTAACTCCCAGCGTAAACTGAGTGGCAAACTCCTAACTGCCCCTTGACACGAAATTAGGGTAAAGGGTTAAGGATTTGTCCGGTGGTCTTGATGAATATTTTCGTCAATGTATCAATCCCAGCATTCTCACACATTAGAAAATCTGAATGACCAATGTGGGCTTCTGAAGATTGGTAATGATGCTATTTGATAGGTTATCTTCGGAACGCAAACTTTTACATTCTTTCATATGTTTCAATGGTACAGTCCAGAAGTAAAACCTAAAACAATGCGAGAGAGTTAATATACAGAGAAGACATTCATGGATATGAAACTGTGCTAAGCTGATTTATCTAATATGGTGATTACTTCAGCTGGTTTAATTTTTTACTATTTCACAGAGGGGTCTGCACTTCAGTAGTAATTTCTATTCTCCATTACCTCAGTCTCAGGTCTTTCCTCTCCATCCCTGATATTCAAGACAGTAAAAGATATTACAGACAGAGACAAAAGTAGATTGTTCATCCTGTCAGGTCTGTTCCACTAATTAAAATAATAGTTTATCGTATCTTAACTGCTTTGGTTCCATATTAATACCCTTGACTAGCAAAAAACTATCCATCTTGGATTTTAAATTATTAATTGAACCACATCTTTTTTGTGGGAGAACGCTACACACTTCTGCCTCTCTCCCAAGTTCTCTCAAATAGCCTGGCTTTGATTTAAGGTTACGTACACTTACCCTAGACTCCACCCCCCCCACAACAGCAGAAAATGTTTCTCGCTAATTCTTTTCAAAATCCTAAAAACTTCAATCAAGTGACCCTGTAATCTTCTATATTTCAGAGAATATAAAGCTAATTTATGTAATCTCCCCTCAATTTAACCCTTGGAGCCCTGGTAACATCCTGGTGAACCTGCACAGCACTCCATCCAAGCCAATATATCCTAAGGTATGGTGTAGTCCAGACATGGGTCTATCTGGGGCTTTGTAAAGCTGTAGCAAAACTTTCTCCCCTTGATATTCGAGCTGTCTAGATTATAAAAGCTAACATTCTATTAACCTTTTTGATTAGTTTTTGCTGGATTTTTTGCATGTGACCACTACATTTTAGTGATGTGTACAAGATGTTCACCTTGCTCATATTTTGAGTATTTGTGGTAATTATTACATTTCAAATCAAATTCAAGAGTGAGCCTAAAATATACACATTAAGCTAAACACTTTCCTGAAATACAATCAAAATGGTTCAGCAGATGCATCCAGTTGGTAATGACCTTAAAGTTAATCTCAGATCCTGGAGTTTCAATTATCAAATAAAAATGTATCTCTGGAAAGCTAATCTTAAAAATTTAATACAGTTTTAAATGTGTAGGTTTACGTCAGTTGATTTAAATTACAAAATTCCTCTAAGTTATTTAAACCATAGAGTTGGGGGGTGTTTTATCCGTTTTCAAAAAGATCACTAGGTAAGGTGTCTCAAGATGGTAGAAGCTTTCCTCCATGGAGCATATTCTTATAATGGTTGTCAAAATTTAATTTCTTGATAAATTAAGGGTTATGTTGATGAGCAGCCTATCCACTACCTTATACATTCACTCCCTCCACTATAGGCACACTGTAGCTGTAGTGTGTACCATCTACAAGATGCATTGTAGCAACTCGCCAAGACTCCTTCAATAGCATCTTCCAATCCCTATCTGGCACTTAAGAACAAGGGTAGCAGGCACATGATAATCTATGATTTAAGTTTACTCACATGCAAGTAGTTAAACATATATATCCATTCTTAATTTTATCAGGTACTTAGGTTGCAATAGCTCTTTCAAAGAAAGCAAAGATGCCCTTCTGCAAATTTGTGTACAAAACACTGGCGATCCTACATGGCTACATACCGTACTTATTGTACCATGAACACGCAACACTTCCATGTGGCATGCTCAAAAAGCAATAAGGTTATAGCAGACTTAAATGGATTAAGATACAACAGCTCGCTTCATGACTCAGTGGTTGTAAACATTGGCTGGGTAGTACCAAGCCAAACAGACCATGAACGTTCTAGGTGCAAAGCTTACTGATGCTGATATAATTAACTTCAGTGCCCAAAGGCTGGGAAAGAGAATCTAACTAGGCCTTTCATTAATTTTCTACCAACTGAACCTTTATGTAAAGTGCAAGTGTATGGATGCCATATGAGAGAAGATAGGATTCAAAATGGAAACAGGAAATGCCATGGCAGTATTAGTGAATAGGGGAAGGTAGTTAGCATTTCACATCAATGACTATTCATCAGAACTCAGGCTAGGAATCAGATCTGACGTTCCTTACATTTAAAAAGCTCAACATCACAAGATTGAGCACACAAACTAGAAAGTAGGAAAAAAAATTTAAGTCTTAGAAGTGTTAACTCATACCAATTAAGAAAAAAAATAGAAGATCTTACCCCACAGAATGTCTTCAAACACGAGAACATTATGTAAAGGTATATGATTGATCTAATTTTTCAAATTTGTTTCACAACCAGAATGCTGAAAGGTTCTTTAGTTTCCTTTGCTAATTTATGGCTAGATTGTAAGTGCTTTAAATGCAACTTTCCTAGCTATTCACTGAGTTGAGTCAGTTACTACCTGAGCAATAAAGGCCAAGAGGACAACAGGCTTAATCCAACGTCTATGCAGTGCTAGCCAATTGCAGGTTTAATCCTACAATTGGCTCCTGGGTTAGGGACCCCAGTTGGTAGTTTTCCTCCAGGCATTTTTAAAGATATAATTATTCTACTGCACGTGGAAGCAATAAAAACAGTTCAAGGAGGTGGCTCAACATGATCTTCTCAAGGACAATTGGGGATAGGCAACAAAAGGCTGGCCTTGCCAACGACATCTGTATCCCATGAAGGAATAAATTTTAAAAGAATTCAAAAGACTATCTTCAATTTCACTGAAAAGTGACTTCTTTAAAAAGGACTTCTCATTCAGTGGAGGCATGCACTGTTCAGCAGCAGTTGCTGAGAGACAAGTCAGGAGCAGATGACAACTTTTTCCTCAACTCAAAAGGATATCAAATTGTAATTACCTCACTACTGCCCAGCTAAGATCATGTAGCTCAGCAGAAGTGAGTATTGGGCCTACGACATTTCAGATTTGTACAGTTCAGTATCATACAAAGCAGAAGATTTCCCTTAATTTTTTTTTAAGCAGCGAACACGGGTATCAGGTGAAACATCTTACAACTGTCCCGATCATGGTAGTGTGTGGGACTAACGCTTGCAATGCAAAGGAGCTTTACATTATTTTTATGAATTAATATTGCGCCATTCCAGAATAAAAGTTCCAAATATATTCTTTTAAAAAGGGCAGGACAGAGCTTCAACTAGTTATGCTACAAATGTTAGGACACATTTAACAACACAATTCTGCGCACAGCTCATTACTGACTCCCACAGTGTGAAAAGAAATCATAAGAGTCCCCTCTGGCTACTTTATCGCACCATCTGTGTCAAGCCTAATTGAGGGTGATGCTAACAAAACAACTTTCAATAAACTGGACATATGACTGATGATTTGGTTCCATCTCAATGTCAGACTTAGTACAACTTCCAAGACTGTTCCAAGTCAAACCGGAAAATATACTAAACGTTAGCTGACTTTTGTTAAGATAGGACCTCAAAAATACTACACACTGTGGTTAACAGCCTACTCAAATAGCCATAAATGAATTGTAATTACACTACACTTGAAAAAGTGTATTGTGAAAATGTCAGCTATATGCAAGGTCCTACTGTATTTTCTCTTTTCAGAGGCACTTGAAGTCCAGTTCCTCATACACAAATAATCCTCCAGTATCTCACCCACTGGCTAAGTCAACGCCTACTTTACCTCGCAATCCATCCAACTAGGCCAATTCTGGCAACACAACGCCTGAGATCAACTAACTCAATGCAGACCTGTCATCAAAATCGGGACCTTCAGGTGTGAACCAATACCAGTGACTTATCAAGTTAGCCACCAGGAAAACAGCAATGGCAACCAGCAAGCTCAGCCCCTTAGAGAAAAGTCTCTAAAACTAAAACCAATGCAATTTTTGTTGCTCTGATATATACAAGTCTATTATCTATTTTGTGCAACATATCAGGTGAAACCCATAAGGGACACTTACATAAAAGCAATTACAATTCCGAGTTGATCAGTCTTGTATAAACATTTTTACTTGCATCTACTGTACAATATATATTTGATACGAATCCTGTTTTGACCTGCTAGTACTGCATTGCATTGACCTGCAAAGCAACGTTTTGCAAATCAAAACTCCGGGTTTAAAATAAGTGATTCCCACGGATTGACAACTGTTTAAAAAAAAAAACTTCTCTGAAAATAATTCTCGCAAAGGAATCAACCAAACATTACAAAGGCTGGATTTAGGAAAATTGAAATTTCAGAGACACCTTACAAAAATGGCTGACAATAATAAATAAACCTACCGTCTGCTTTCAATTGAGGCTGGAAGCAAAGCATTGCAGCGGGGCGGCGTGGGAGGGGAGAGGTGAGTTTATGTTTAATTTTTTAGAAAATAGAAGTTACCATTATTTTTAAAAATGAGGGGAGCACGTAGAAATTTTTGAAAACATATAGATGCCTCTTTGGTCATGCAAGTAAGGCAATAGGATGGCAATAAACCTACTGCTCACCAGGGTCCTGCTCGTGGTCAAAAGGAAATGATTTACAGAAACGAGAATATATAAACCCTGGAATGCCAAACCCTCAGAGGCTGCGCTGCAAACCCACAGACTCTTCATTGCACCATTTCTACTCACCCTTTCCTCATCAGTCAAGTCTTCCGTGTCACTCATTTTAACAAAAGCAAACAAAAGAAACACACACACAGCACACGCAGGCACAAATAAAGCAACAAAAAAAAATATATTTTAAACCACCCGACGAGATTAAAGACAAACTTTTACCGCGCAACCCGCAACTAAACCAAACAACCGACAGCTGACAAAATGGCGCCCTGACAACCAGGTTCCCTTTTATACCGCGCGTCAACCGACCCTGCTAACGGAAGTGACGGTAAGGATAACGCGGATTGACGTGCTCACTGACCAATAGGCGTTCGGACTTCTGATAGCTCCCCGACCCTTTGGGCAGGGGCGGGGCTTACTGAACCGTCAAGTTTGGGAGAATCAGAGCGATCCTCGAATGTTCTAATGTCGCTGAACACGAAAAATTGTCGGTTTCGAATCGGATTGTTGACGTCCAGTTGGGAAGAGATTAGAGACAGAGGGAGGCAACTGGAGCAATAGGGGATTTCTTATGCATTAAAGGGGAAATGTTAGATAAACGCATAAAGAGAGGAAGAAGGCTGTGCTGCTAAGGTGTGATGCAAAAGATTGACCCTCTGGAAGGACCAAATTGAATGGATTTGAATAAGAACATAAGAAATAGGAGCAGGAGTAGGCCATTTGGCTCCTCAAGCCTGCTCTGCCATTCAGCAAGATCATGGCTGATCTGATTGTGGCTGAACTCCACTTACTGGCCTCCCCCTCCCTCCAAGCATATATCCTGTCAAGTCCCCTCAGAATCTTAGATGTTTCAATAAGATCACCTCACATTCTTCTAAATGCTCACCTTTTCATGATAAGGCAACCCCTTCATCCCAGGAATCAATCTAGTGAACCTTCTCTGAACTGCCTCCTTAAGTAAGGAGACCAAAACTGTACACATTATTCTAGGTGTGATCTCACCAATGCCCTTTACAGTTGTAGCAAGCCTTCCCTACTTTTCTACTCCATACTCCTTGCAATAAAGGCCAACATTCCATTTGCCTTCCTAATGACCTGCTGTTCCTGCATGCTAACTTCTTGTGGTTCATGTATGAGGACACCCATATCCCTCTGTACTGCAGCATTCTGTAGTCTCTTTCCATTTAAATTATATTCTGCTTTTCTATTCTTCAAGCCAAAGTGGAAAAACTCACATTTTCCCACATTAAACTCCATTTTCAGGTTAGATGAAGAAGGGTGGGTTTCTTTTGAAAGACCAAACTGAATGGATTTGGATTGATTAGACTAGGGCGATATTCCTTGGAGTGTGGTTGAATGAGAGGTGATCTCATTGAAACATATGACATTCAAAAGGGCCTTAAGTAGGGTAGATGCTCTAGCTGTGTATACTAGATCCAAGGTCATAGTTTCAGAGTAAGAGGTTGGGCATTTAGGACTAGGATGAGGAGAAATTTTTCATTCAAAAAGTTGTGACTCATTGGAACTCTTTACCACAGAGGTCTGTGAATGCTTAGTCATTGAGTAATTAAGATAGAGGTCAATAGATTTTTAGGTACTAAGGGAATTAAGGGATATGGCGACAGTGTAAAAAATGAGATAGAAGATCAGCCATGATCTTGTTGAATGGCAGAACAGGCTCAAAGGACCAAATGGTCTACTCCCATTCCTATTTCTTAAGTTCTTGAAAGTAGATTGGTACTGGGTTATCACAGGAGATGCCCAACATTCGTCTGAGGCCATGGAGGCGGAAGCTGTTCAGCCACTTTTCTTGGCTTGCAAAAGTTGTCTGTGCTTTGCTACGGTAAGGGACGGTGCTGAGAACACAAGCCTGGTACACACAGAACTTTGTATTTTCAGTTAGTTTGCTGTTGGTCCACACTCGACTTCTCAACTTTGACATGATAGCTGCGACCTTGGCAATCCTGGTGCTGATTTCGGCTTCGAGGGACAGGCTGCTGGTAATTGTTGATCATTGGTATGCGAAGCTGTCAATGACCTCCAAAGTGAGGTTGTCACTGTTGATGGAAGATCGAATTTCTATATCCTGGCCCATAACTTTGGTCTTCTTGGTGCTGATTGTCAGTCCAAACTACTTGCAGGCCAGGAGAACTGATGTACAAGCTATTGCAAGTCAACTTCAGTATGGGAAAAAAGAATGTCGAACATGGAAGTACACCAGTATGCCGATATCTCCAGAATACTTGCCCTCTTGAGTCAGTGGTGACTCCATTGGCTGGGTCACGTGAGCCAACTGGTTGACAGCCGCATCCCCAAAGACACTATGTGGTGAGCTTGCTATCAGGATGAGACCAACAGGTCGCCATGCCTGTGATACGAGGACATCGGCAAGTGAGACTTCAAGTTGACTCGAATCATAGTTGATGCATGGGAAGTCCTTGCTGCTGACCAGAGTGCCTGGAGACAAGCTGTCAGGAAGGGCATGGAAAAAGCAGAGGGCAAAAGAAATGACCAGGTTGTGGAAAAGAGAACCCACCAGACCTCAAGCCAACGCTATTCACCTGTGGCAGCTGCGGAAGGGACTGCAACTAATGAATCGGCCTGTACAGCCACAACAGATGATGCTTATTACAGAAGTCACAAACATCCTGGACGCAGTCCATCATTTCCTGAGGATGGATGCCTAACTGGGTTACCCCAGAGTCACCAAACAAGAATCATCGCAAGTGCCCCTTTTAAGATACCATCATTTTTATTTGTTCATGGGAGATTGGCATCACTGACAAGGCCCATTAGTGTCTATCCCCAATTGCTGTTGGATATAATGGGGAGAATCAGAGACTTGGAGAGAGATGTATTATAAGGAAGTGATGCAATGTCACATGATCTTGCTCTCTCTCTTGTAGGCCTCGTGGCCAGATAAGGCCACAGGAGATGTTCCAATAAGGTTGTTGTTTTCCTTACCTCAGCAGACTCTGTAAATATTCTGTATTAGCACAACTGGACCAAGAGTATTATAGTGGTGAGCTGCCTTCTTGAATCACTGAGTTTGTGTGGTGTAGATATACCAAAGGTAGTGTTAAGTAGGGAGCTCCGCCATTTTGATCCAGCGATGATGAAGGAACTACACTATGGGTTGAATTTTCCCCCTGTTGGGGGAAGTTGCGGGGGGGGGGGGGCGTTGGTGTGTGGTGGGGGGGCAGGACCATGCGCGAGCCCAATCAGCACCCCCGATCAGGTCCGCGCCACCATTTTACATGGGCGGGCCAATTAAGGCCTGCCCAGCGTCACGTTCACCCAGAAGCACTGAGCGCTCCCTGTGCAGGGGAGGGGGGTGGAATTCCCTGAGTCGAGGTCTGCGTTCTTTCACGGGTGTGCCCGTTATCAGTTTAAGGTTTTAAAATTTAAATAAAGGGGAAAAAAACTTTTAAAACATGTCTCCTCATGTGACAGTGGCACATGAGCTGGGACATGTCAATGAATTTTTAAAACAATTTTTATTGTATTTTAAAACACTTCATGAAACCTCATCCCACTGGTGCATGAGATTTCATGAAAAATACGAAGGCCGCCTGAATTCTTCGCTTGCCCGCTAACCTTAAGGTTGGACGGGCAGCTCATTTAATTGTTTTAATTAGCTTTTAATTGGCCTTTGACAGTTTGATGGTCGTGCAGCCGACTTGGCGTGTCATTTTACACCTCAGTGAGTGGACCCCGCCCCCATCAACCGGAAAATTCTTCCCTATATTTCCAAGTCAGAATGGTGCGTAACTTGAAGGGGAGCTTGCAGCTGGTGGTGTTCCCATGTGTCTGCTGCTCATGTCCTTGTAGGAAGTAAAAATTGGGAAAACAAAAAGAAAAGGCCAGGAATGAGGTTAGCTGCACTGTTACCAATCCTAGGTACATAGTGATCCCCTGAAATGTTACCAGGAAATCACATTCATTGCATAAAAATTGTAGCCTAGAAATCACTGCTGTCAAAATTAGTGTAAGAATCATGGAAATTCCTACACTGGGTTTTCTTGCTAAAGAATGGGAACTAACCCAAATACAACAAATATAACACAGCTGAGAGGTGAAGTTGGCAATTGTTGTTTGGCCTTTCATTCATCTGAAAGATGTAAAAGGGACCAAATAGCCAAAATGCAGATTTCAGCAGAAATCTAGCACAGTTGAGAACAGATGACTTGCTATGTGGAAACAAGATGATAAACAGTTACCAGAGTTTGGAGAGAAAGAATAGTGCCTTGAATGCTAGACAAGACACCTGGGTATCATGCCACCATGTTTTCACTGAGATGAAAATGCTGACACCCTGTACCGGGGATGGACCACAGGAACCAAGCGTTTGAGACTTTGATATAGATTGGGCGGACACAGACGGTTCAATTACATATCTTTGTAATTGGTCTGTTCAAATGATAGCTAGGCAATGATTGAGTTAGACCAGTTTCCATTGAGTTTACTGTGTAAGAATGTATAGAGGGGATTCCCCAAGCAAAGAGATTTGTAGAGGCTTTACATATTGCATTGACTGGTACCATGGCACCTGGGGCAGACCAGAGAGCATTTACATGGAGATTGCACTTCGACTGAGACTGTAATGGTACTACTGTTGCACTTTGATTCTACTTCTCAGACATTAGCATGTGTCAGGTCTTATTTATACTGAATAAAATATAATCCTTACTGGTGACAGTGGTTATCATTTCAGAGTTTGAGAAAAAGGAATAAAAGGTTAATTAATTCTTTGTACCCTAATTTTCTAACATAACCAGTTGTATGTTTAACACATTCATATGATGTTGCTCTCTCTGCTGTTTTAACACAGGGCTTTAATTCATTTGTGTTAAATTTGTGTCTCCCAATTACTTTTCCCTCCTGCTGAAGTTAGTGATGGAGCAGGGTTTGAAGAGGCCTAACAGCCTGTCACCCGGTTCCCATTCTGTAAACACAAGTCTCGGTAGTTTGGCCTGGACATTCTTCCATGGAGTCTGTGTCAGCTGAGCCCAGCCTAGGGTTGCAGACTCTGGTTGGGTGTATTTCTGGATGTTTCATCACTCAACCACTTGCTTAGAAATACCCAGCTCCCACAAACCATTAATCCATACTGTGCACTGTCTTTTCAACTCCAATTGGAAAGGTAACACGTCACCCAAATGGACTAACCTTGACTGTTGCTAAAACCACCATTATTCCCTAATTGCCAATATTTCTAAATTAAAACGTTCAAAGAACATTAAAAAACAATCTTTTTTATTGTCGCTATTAATTTTTGCTTGGGTGTGTTCGCAGCTGTGTCTAACTTAATATATCTTCAAATCCAGGACATTCCAGAACAATCTGGAGAGTTGAGAATGCTAGTATAGCCTATCATTCACCCAGCATGCAGATGTTTTCAGGTTCCAGTATGGTTTGCATTGCGCTACTTCGCAGTTGAATAAAAGTGAGCAGAAATGGAATCCTCCCTAGTCCGCGAGTCCTGATTGTAGCGTCCAACTACAACCCAAGCTGAGATGAGTCAATAGCCGACTAGGAATTGAGTCAAGGTCAAACTAGGCAATTCACTTGCCCAAGAGTCATCTGGGTGAACCGTTAATTATTTTAAAATATTAACTCAAAAATCACAAAGCTCTTTTGAAACATCCCTCCTTAAATAATTACACACATTGAGTTCCATATTTAATAACATTAATTTATGTTCTGTATAATGTGATGGTTGGCAGTCCTGGTTGATGAGTGGTATAAGCAAACATTGATTTACTCATGGAATAATCAATAACCATTGATTTGGTCAATAACTTTTATGTGGAACAAAGGACTAAAGCAGTCTTGTCTGACATTTTCATGTCGTGTGGGGTGGGATGGGGTCACATTAATTTGTTCTCACTCAAGGGGCCAATGAGTAAATTTTGGCAACATAAGGTTTGGCACAACATTAAACATGAATTTCAAAAAAAAAGTCAAAATAATGAATTGATAATTTTTCTAAAATGTAATTAATAAATATGACATTAAAAAGGTGCCAACCAGCAGTGTTAACCAATAAAACCTTTTCTGCTTTTTCGTTTAAGAAGCAGAGCTAGAGAGATAGACCAGGCCCCATGTCCTGGTTACTAGCGAAGGGATGGGGATTAAGGAGTTGGGTTTAACTAATAATGACCTTGCATTTGCCTCTGGTGGCACATGCTCCATGCTGGCCTCATAGAAAGTGGGGGTTGGAAGCATGTTGCCTTGCAGCCTGGGTTTTCCTCCTCTTCTGGCCTGCTTTGTGGATAGGTTTTTTGGGGAGGGCAGAGAGTATGTGTTTGTCCAGCTCACTCCAAGTCTCAGGGTTCTCTCTCACACCTGCTCACATTAATAGAATCCAAGCCTGTTGGTGAAGTCCAAAACAAGCCACAGAGCTTCTCTTTACTAAGAAAATTTATTGACTTTGTTCAGTTCAGTATGAGCTCCTCTCATACCCAGTGTCCCAGCTGTCCCCTATTTATATGTGGTTAAAGTACTTAATTAAACAATGCCCTTCACTGGTGTATCTTATCAACATAATTAACATAGCTAAGAAACCCAAACTTACCTTAGTCTGGAATTCGGAGGTCAGGAACTCAGATTCCCAATGATCCTTAGACCTTTCATGCATGCATTAGCTGGGAACTGGCTACACATGCACAGTTTGGTTATTTTACATTCTCCAGGCTGAGGACCAGCCCTGTGCACCTGCACAAAAGAGAAAAAGAAAAATGGCATGAAAACCCCAGTCAGGTGACCGGGTGCAGAGCGCAATTGGCAAGTAAGTCTCCCAGGGAGCAGGACAAGGGAGGAGGATGGGTTGAGGACCCATACCAAGGAGGGGGACAGGGAAGTCCCAGGTAATGGACAAAGACAGGGGACAGAAATAGATCCCATTAAGTTAAGTTAAAAGAAAGGAGCAGAAAAATAAGTTCCAAATTAAAGAAAGAGCTGCAGGGAGTGGATTTTAAGTGAAGTGGGCACAAGAAAAGCCCTAAAGGCTGAGAAAGCAGCCAAAGGTTGGTAATTCCATGCTGTGGGCTGTTGGTGCAAAGGTACTCCTGTGGAGCAATGGTGTTCCTTTTGACGTGCCAAAGACCTGAAATTGTGGTTGGAAGGTGACGCTCGAGTGTACTTGTAAATCCGGGGAAAAGAATCTTGGAAGCCAAGGTTGAAACGCTGCAAGGTGGGCCATTGTTGAAGCTGTCCGAGTGGGAGAAACTTTGAAGATAATTCCAAGGTTAGATCTTCAAACGTGGAGATTGACAAACCTCATGAGAAAGATAAAGTTTCAGAGAGATTGATTGGCTATAAATTTGACAAATGTCTGTGTGGGTTGTTGAGAAATCCATGGAATATGTTTTAGTCACATCTGTCATTTATTGTGTAGTGTAGTGTTTCGGGCCACAGTTCATCTGTTAATTCACATGTACCTCATACTTACCCTGAATGTTAGAGTATAAGATAAATATTGTAAGTTGTTTTATCTTTCTGAACTTTTATAGTAAAGTTTATTCCAAACTCATGGAATATTGTGGCTTTATTCATTCAGTAAGCATCTTGAATTTCAAACTATATCTACTTTAAACAAAACATTATTGGTCCCTAACCAGATCTCCTCCACAAACCAGGGTCTGGCCAAGGACCCTAACTATACCATTAACAGATTCCCCTTTCTTTCTTTAAACAATAAGCTTTATAACATATTCAAATAATTTGAAAACAAATCAAAGAAAAAAATTATTTTCCATATTTTGTATAACCCTTCATAATGCAAGACATCCCTCTTCCAAGACCCCCAACAATTTCCTTAAGTAAGCATTCCTTTTTGTAAAAAAGTCCTATAATTGATGACTTGCATCAACCCAACTTATCTTAGGGATATCTTTTCTCTCCAACGTTCATTTTATGCTAGCAAAGTCAATCTGTAGCCTTTCCTCAGTCACACCCTTTGTTGAATGTACATTATCCCATGGAGAATGGTTATCCACATAACATTTAAAGGGAAAACTTCTCAGAATGCCCATTGTATGGGATTTCCCTTAGAATGTTTGATAAGTGAAATCCCATATCTATCGCTTCTACTAGAGCCAGTGTTTCTACATCTAAAGTGCTTTTATTTTCTTTGTTTCCCAGGCCAATGAACAACATTTGTTATTCTTTCCCACCAAGTGTATGATAAACCCTGCTGTCCTAAAATATCCATCCAGAAGCATTGCTAAAAATGACCAACTTCATATCTTCTGGATCACCAAAGGCTGCGAACTTGAGTGCTCATTTCTCTGAATTTAATTAATTTCATGTTTTATTTGCTCTCAGAATTTTCTCAATTGTAACATCATAGTACTCGGCACCAATGTGTCAAAACTAGCATCAGGTCTAGTCTCAGTGCCCAACCAATTCAACTGTCCAATCAAACTTCTTAAATGGTCTATTTCTTTCTTGGATGCAGGATCCTCTTTTTGCAAGGACCTGTCCTGATTTATTGGGATGTGATTTACATTTTCTAAATAAGACTATTGCTCCAAATAAGACTGTTGATTCAAGGTCAGTTCTGGCTTATTCTGTTTAATGTCCAACCCTGTATATTTAAAGGCCCCTGAAGCCAAACTTCCAATCTTAAACTCCCGTATTTTAAATGTCACCCATTGTTCAAATTCTGCAAAACCTCCCCACAGCAAAATCATCAACATGTATCATAAAGGTGCTCGCTAGTTTCTCCTTGAAATATTAACAGAACATTGCTGAGTCTGCTTTTAGCTCACTACAACCAGTTTTCAGCAGGATGGGCCTAACTGGGAAATGCCACACTCTTGATATATCATTTAACCCACACGAACACACTTTTTAAATTTTCAGTTTCCTTTCTATATTGTCAGCTTCTTTAGGTCGTTCCAAAAACACTTCCCTTTGAAATTTGTCGCCCTGCAAAAATGCAGCTTTCATATCAATCGGTTTACATTCCCAGGAATAAGTTGCTAAAATGGCTAAGAAAACATTTATGCTCATTTTTTCCGTGGTAGGGGAGTCTACTCTGACATCTTAATCACCAAGTCTCTCTTTCAAACCTTGAACCACTATTCTGGTTTACAAGCGCCATCAGGAAGTACCTTTTCTGTGCATCCACCCTGTGTGATAAGGCTGGCTATGTGGGATTTCAGTGTATACACCAAATCCTTCCCAACTCTTTTTGTTTGACATCCTTTAATCAAATTATATTCTAATTTGTTAGTAGCCACTAAAACATCTTGATCATAAGGGCTTCTACCCCTAATGGCATTCCTAGCCTATTCCATGGTCCTTTTTCTTATCAAACTATCACCTCTACTCACCCTCCTAACTCTTTCTGGACTACAGTTACACAATCTCACCCTCCTATGATCAGAGTCCCTTTTACAAGTCTGTGATCTTTTCCAAGGGCTGTGATCACTTCCCGATCCACTTTCAAAACTCACACAGTGTTTTTTGGCCTTCCACATCTTGCACCTCATTTTACCAACACATGGGCCTTACCTTCAGTCCCTCATCTTGCACATTCAGCTGACATTTGCATTTGTCAGTGGCTTTTCCTGCTCTCCCTGTAACGGTGACATCCCTCCATTCAATGGTCCCTACTGGCATAGATGTTACTCTCATGCTAACTGTGGGCAGTTGTCCTTTGGGATAAATAGCCTTATCCTGTGCTTCAGTATCACTTTGTTCATATTCAGTCAGCCCTTTTTCTGCCATAATCTGCTGCTCAATTGTCCAACATATGTTTATGTAAACTGTTTGGTGCCTCTTCGCTTTCTATTACCTGTTCAGATTATGTAAATGTATAATCAATGCCAATTAGCCTCAAGGAATGTGCCCTAAAGGTTTGACTGCCATGTTCATTTTGGCAGCAGGAATTTTAAAAAGCGTATTATCTAAATGGTGAGAGATTGCAGAGTTCTGAGATTCAGAAGGATTGGTGTGTCCTAATGCATGAATCACAAAAGTCTAGTATGCAGGGTTTTTAAAAAATCCATTCAAGGGATGTGGGCTTCACTGGCTAAGCCAGCATTTATTGCCCATCAGTAAGTGGCGGTGAGCTGCCTTCTTGAACTGCTGCAGTCCATGTGGGGTAGGTACAACTACCGTGCTGTTAGAGAGGCAATTCTAAGATTTTGACCCAGCAACAGTGAAGCAACAGCAATATATTTCTAAGTCAGGATGGTGAGTGACTTGGAGGGGCACTTCCAGGTGGTGGGGTTCCCATGTGTCTGCTGCCATTGTCCTTTTAGGTGATAGTGGTTTTGGGTTTGGAAGGTGCTGCCTAAGGACCCTTGGGGAGTTTCTGCAATGCATTTTGTAGATGGCACACACTACTGCTACTGTGTGTTAGTGGTGGAGGGAGTGAATGCTTGTCGTTGGGATGCCAACCAAGTGGGCTGCTTTATCCTGGATGGTGTCAAGCTCCTTGAGTGTTGTTGGAGCTGCACTCATTCAGACAAGGGGAGAGTATTCCATCACACTTCTGACTTGTAGATTATAGACAGGCTTTGAGGAGTCAGGAGGTGAGTTACTCGCCACAGGATTCCTATACTCTGACCTGCTCTTATAGCCAATGTATTTGTATGGCTAGTCCAGTTCAGTTTATGGTCAATGGTAACCCCCCAGAATACCATTGAATGTCAAGGGGCGATGGTTAAATTCTCTCTTGTTGGAGATGGTCATTGCCTAGCACTTGTATGGCATGAATGTTACTTGTCACTTGTCAGCCCAAGCCTCAATACCGTCCAGATCTTGCTGCATTTGCAGAGGTGATGAATCTGAGGAATCATGAATGGTGCTGAACATTGTACAATCATCAGCGAACATCCCCACTTCTGATCTTATGATGGAAGGAAGGTCATTGTTGAAGCAGCTAGAGGTACAGCAAGTAATTAGGAAGGCTAATAGGATGTTATCATTTATTGTGAGGGTAATTGATTACAAAAGTAGGGAGATTTTGTTTCAGTTGTAAAGGCCACTGGTGAGACCCCATCTGGAGTATTGTGTACAGTACTGGTCTCCTTAAGGAAAGATGTAAATGCATTAGAAGCAGTTCAGAGAAGGTTTACTAGATTAATACCAGGAATGGGTGGGTTGTCTTATGAGGAAAGGTTGGACAAGTTAGGCTTCTATCCGCTGGAATTTAGTAAATGAAGAGGCAGCCTGATTGAAACCTTTAAGATCCTGAGGCATCTTGATAGGGTGAATGTGGGAGAATCTAGAACTAGGGGTCACTGTTTAAAAATAAGGGGTCGCTCATTTAAGACAGAGATGAGGAGACATTTTTTCTCTGAGGGTAGTGAGTCTTTGGAACTCTCTTCCTCAAAAGGCGGTGGAAGCAGACTCTTTTCTGATTGGCAGGATGTAACATGTAGCATTCTGGGTCTGTGCTGGGGCCTCGACTTTTTACAATTCATATCAATGACATAGGTGAGGGGAGTGAAGGCATGATAGCTAAATTTGCAGATGACACAAAGATATGTAGGAAAGTATGTTGTGAAGAAGACCGAAGGAGGTTGCAGATGGATATAGATAGGTTCAGTGAGAGTAAAAATATGGCAGATGGAGTATAATGTGGGAAAATGTGAAGTTGTTCACTTTGGTAGGAAGAATAAAAAAGCAGAATATTAATTAAAAACAACTGCAGAATTCTAAGCTGCAGAGGTATCTGGGTGTTCTAGTGCTTCTCTGCCGATGCTGCCAGACCTGCTGAGTTTTTCCAGGTAATTCTGTTTTTGTTTTGGATTTCCAGCATCTGCAGTTTTTTGTTTTTATCCTTACTTTTATGTTCAATTACTCTCATAATAAAAGATAGCATTATTGTATCCCCTTAACAAGCCCTATCTTTTATTATGAGAGTAATTGAACATAAAAGTAAGGATATTATGCTTCAGTTATATAAGACATTGGTAAGACCACATCTCAAACATTGTATGCAGTTTTGGTCTCTATTTAAAGGAAGGAAATGCATCGGAGGCAGTTCAGAGGATGCTTACTAAATTGGTACCTGGAATGAGCAGGTTGTCTTATGAGGAGAGTTTAGTCAGATTGGGTGGACAGACTGGGCTTGTTTCCACTAGGGTGTAGAAACTGTAAATCTATAGGTTTCTCAAAAATAATTGCCTTATGTTCCATATCTAATTTCATTTGAGACTTATTCCATAGACAGCTTACTCAACAGGAAAGTTATTTCAAAAAAAAAAACAACAAAAAAACTGCGGATGCTGGAAATCCAAAACAAAAACAGAATTACCTGGAAAAACTCAGCAGGTCTGGCAGCATCGGCGGAGAAGAAAAGAGTTGACGTTTCGAGTCCTCATGACCCTTCGACAGAACAGTTCTGTCGAAGGGTCATGAGGACTCGAAACGTCAACTCTTTTCTTCTCCGCCGATGCTGCCAGACCTGAGTTTTTCCAGGTAGGAAAGTTATTTCACTGGGTACAATACATGTGCTGATAAAGTGGTTTACCCCAGCTATTTTACATGGAATCACCACTCTCTTTAGTGGTTTCAATGCATTATCGTCCCCAAACCTGAAGTAAGTAGAACTTTTATATTCCTTAACCTTACTTCAGTCTTTAGTATTTGGAGAATCCAGGTAACACTTTAACCAATCCACTCCATATACTGTGGACAAGCACCCACTATCTAAAACAGCACATTTGAATGAGTCTGCAACCACAACACCCATTACCAAAATAAAGCTTCTGGTGACCAGTGCAATTCCTTCTGACTGATCAGTATCATCTTCCCTTTCTGAACATTCCATGTCATCTGTCATTTCAAAAACCATTGCTCTATTTCCGATTATACATCATGTAATGATATTGGGGAGACAACGACAGTGGTTTTGTTGCTGGACTAGTAATCAAGAAACCCAGGGTAATGCATTGCGGACCTGGTTTCGAATCCTGCCGGAGCAAATGGTGAAATTTGAATTCAATAAAAATCTGGAATTAAAAGTCTAATGATAACCATGAAACCATTGTTGGATTGTTGTAAAAACCCATCTGGTTCACTAATGCCCTGTCTGTCGTCCTTACCTGGTCTGGTCTAGTCTGGCCACATGTGACTCCAGCAATGTGGATAACTCAGTTGTAACAAACTGCTACAAAGTCACAAAAAAGGAATGAAACCCACTGGACTGAAAACAGCCCCAGCCCTGTCAACCCTGCAAAGTCCTCCTCACTAACATCTGGGAGCCAAAATTGGGAGAACTGTCTCAGACTAGTTAAGCAGCAGCCTGATATAGTCATCCTCATGGAATCATACAGATAATGTCCCAGACCCACCATCCCTGGTTATGTCCCATCCCACTGGCAGGACAGACCCAGCAGAGGTGACAACAGTGGTATACAGTCAGTAGGGAGACGCCCTGGGAATCCCCAACATTGACTCCGGATCCCATCCGTGAAGTCTCATGGCATTGGGTCAAACATGGGCAAGGAAACCTCCTGCTGTTTACCACGTACTGCCCTCCCTCAGGTGATGAATCAGTGCTCTTCCATGTTGAACACCACTTGGAGGAAGCACTGAGAGTGGCAAGGGTGCAGAATGCATCTCTGGGTGAGGACTTCAATGTCCACCACCAAGCATGGCTTAGTAGTAGTACCACTAATGGCTAAGTACTAAAAGACATAGCTGCTAGACTGATTCTGCAGCAGGTGGTGAGATCCAAGAGGGAAAAACATAGTTAACCTCATCCTCACCACCTGCCTGCTACAGGTGCAACCGTTCATGACAGTATTGGTAGGAGTGCCCATCCCACAGTCAGTCATCGTGAAGACAAAGTCCCACCTTCACATTGAGGATACCCTCCATTGTGTCCATCGTGCTAAATGAGATAGATTTCAAACAGATCTAGAAACTCAAGACTGGGCATCCATGAGGGGCTGTGGGCCATCAGCAGCAGCAGAATTGTACTCTAACAGAATCTGTAACCTCATGGCCCAGCATATCCCCCACTCTACCATTACCATGAAGCCAGGGGATCAACCCTTGTCCAATAAAGAGTTCAGGAGGGCATGTCAGGAGAAGCACCAGGCACACCTAAAAATAAAGGTGTCAACCTCATGAAGCTATAACACAGGACTACTTGCATGCTAAGCAGCAAGTGATAGACAGAGCTAAGCAATCCCACAACCAACGGATCAGATTTGAGCTCTGCAGTCCTGCCACACCCAGTTGTGAATGGACGATTAAACAACTCACTGGAGGAGTCTCCACAAATATCTCCATCCTCAAGGGGGGAGCCCAGCACATCAGTGCAAAAGATAAGGCTGAAGTATTTGCAATAATCTTCAGACAGAAGTGCCAAGTGGATGATCCATCTCTGCCTCCTCTGGAGGTCCCCAGCATCACAGGTGCCAGTCTTCAGCCAATTTGATTCACTCCACATGATAAAGAAACAACTGAAGGCACTGGATACTGCAAAGGCTATGGGCCCTGACAACATTCCGGCAATAGTACTGAATACTTGTGCTGCAGAACTTGCCGCTCCCCTACAACACTGGCATCTAGCCGGCTTTGTGGAAAATTGCCCAGGCATGTCCTGTACACAAAAAACAGGACAAATTCAACCAGGGAAATTACCACCCTATCAGTTTACTTTCGATCAGTTAAGTAATGGAAGGGGTCATCAACAGTGCTATCAAGCAGCACTTGCTTAGCAATAACCTGCTCACTATTGCAAAGTTTGGGTTCCCCCAGGGCCACTCAGCTCCTGACATCATTACAGCCTTGGTTCAAACATGGACAAAAGAGCTGAGCTCCTGAGGTGATGTGTGTGACTGCCCTTGACATCAAGGCAGCATTTGAGAGTGTAGCATCAAGGAGCCCCAGCAAAACTGGATTTAATGGGAATCAGGGGGAAACTCTCCACTGGTTGGAGTCATACCTAGCACAAAGGAAGATGGTTGTGGTTGCTAGAGGTCAGTCATCTCAGCTCCAGGGCATCATTGCAGGAGTTCCTCAGGGTAGTGTCCTAGGCCCAAACATCTTCAGCTGCTTCATCAATGACCTTCCTTCCATCATAAGGTCAGAAATAGGGATGTTCGTCGATGATTGGACAATGTTCAGCACCATTTGCGACTCCTCAGATACTGAAGCAGTCCATATCCAAATGCAGCAAGACCTGGACAATATCCAGGCTTGGGTTGAAAAGTGACAAGTAATATTTGTGCCACACAAGTGTCAGGCAATGACTATCTTCAACAAGAGAGAATCCAGCCATCACCCCTTGATGTTCAATGGCATTACCATCACTGAATCCCCCACTATCAACATTCTGGGGTTATCATTGACCAGAAACTGAACTGGATGAGCCAGATAAATACTGTGGCTACAAGAGCAGGTCAGAGGCTAGGAAGCGTGTGATGAGTAATGCACTTCCTGACTTTCCAAAGCCTATCCACCATTTACAAGTCAGGAGTGAGATAGAATACTCCCCACTTGCCTGGATGAGTGCAGCTCCAACAACATTGGAGAAGCTGGACACCATCCAGGACAAAGCAGTTCACTTGATTGGCACTACATTCATAAACATTCACTCCCTCCACCACCAACGCACAGTAGCAGCAGTGTGTACCACCTACAAGATCCACTGGAGGAATTCACCAAGGCTCCTTCAACAGCACCTTCTAAACCCACGACCACTACCACCTAGAAGGACAAGGGCAGCAGATACATGGGAACACCACCACCTGGAAGTTCCCCTCCAAGTCACTCACTATCCTGACTTGGAAATACATCATTGTTCCTTCACTGTCACTGGGTCAAAATCCTGGAACTGCTTTCCTAACAATACTGTGGGTGTACCTACACCAAATGGACTGCTGCTGTTCAGGAAGGCAGCTCACCACCACCTTCTCAAGGACAACTAGGGATGGGCAATAAATGCTAGTGAAGCCCACATCCTGTGAATGAATAAAAAAAAAATTGAGTCACATCTGAAACACCTTTTGACCATTTCTTGGTTATTCCTGGGATTCATCCAATAGGTACCCAATTGCTGCCATCTGTTCAAGCTACCAAAAGAGTCTCTAACCTCATTTCTTTTGTTTGTGGTTCTTCTTTCAGATTATACTTGTGCCCCATATCCAAACAGTCACAGAATGCTGCTAGCATTGAATCCTCCTTTTCTGTTACTGCTGAATGTCCCATTGGTGCCATGAAAGTGGCTGGAAATGAATGTTTCCCCAATAATATTTTTTTAAAGCTTCAGATCTCTGTTCCAAAAACATATCTCTTCCTGAGAATCTAACTCCAGTCAAGGCCAGGAGATGTTTGATACTTCATCACAATCTAACAATTTGAAGGCAAGCACTGAATTAAGGATCTCCAAATAGAATTTCTGCAATCTTGTATGGAACCTGTTAAATTCCATAACATATTCTTCTACAGAGTAACCATCCATTCTTCTAAACTTATCAAAGAATGACCATGCTTTATCTGCATTTAACAGATCATCTTTCTTAAAAATTTTGTCCATAAATTTTAAGAGATTATCCAAACCATCCTGTGTCCAAAAAATAAGGCTCTAACTCCAAAAATACTTTGCACCTGATGCTGCAATTGGTGGGAAGCAAAAGTGCTTTTCCTTTGGTAAGGGCATAACCAGTGTCCATATATCCAGTTCATTCTTCTATTGGTCATAAGGTTCAGCTTCACAGAACAACAGAGGGGGATCATACCCTGATACTTTACACTTGGTTTCAGATATTCTTCTTCAGAGTAACTCCAATTGCACCCTTGTGTCTGAGTTTCCAATCTTCACCTTTAGGCCAGCCATTCTCTGCTACCAATGTTAACAAGCCAGCTGGCAAAGTCAAAACCAAGACACAGAGCTTTTCTTTACTAAAAAGACAGACAGACTGATTAATCCAATTCACCTCACCCCACCACCCCAGCTGTCCCCTATTTATATATGATCAAAGTACTTAATTAAACAATTCCTTGCACCTGTATGTCTTAACAGTATAAACAATATAATTAACATACCATTAACAACCCATACTCACTCACTCACCCAGACTCACTCACCCAGACTCACTCACTCAGGCCCCACCTGTGCCCAGGAGGTATGGACATCTTACTGAGCAAGAATTCAGGATGCTATGAAGAGACAAGCCTCTTCACTCCGCCCTTTCTGGGACTCCAGCTGCCCCAGGTGGACTGGGGGACTGGGTGGGTGCTGTTGCTGCAACCCTACTGATCCTCATGGCCTCCCCAGCTTGCTCCACCATCTTGACCCCTGTGTTCCTTTAGGGGGCAGTGTCTGCATGGGAGGGCAAGAGAGAGCGAAGCCAAAGGCTGAGAAAGCACATGCTGTGAAAACAAATGAAAAGCCATTCATTCTCCCACTGCTCGCTGCTCCTCCGATCAGAGAGTGTTTCTCTCCTGAATTTGCTTACTGGTGAGCCTATCAGCAACAAATGTGGGAGAGAAATGGCCTGTGATTACAGGAGCAGCTCTGTGCAGAATCTTTCATTGAACTTACTTGTAGTTTGAACACTGGCTCCGCGATCCGGATACAGAGGATTGACTGGCCAGATCTGGCCCAAGGGCCGGAGGTTAGACAAGCCGAGGTAGATGATCAGCCATGATCTAATTGAATGGCTGTGTAGGCTTGATGGGCCGAATGGCCTACTCCTACTCCTATGTTCCCACGACACCATCATTGAGGATGTGGATGTTCATGAGATCTCCTCTTCCCATTAGTTGTTTAATTGTCCACTACTATCCATGGCTGTTGTGGCAGGATGGCAGAGTTTTGATTTGATCTGTTGGTTGTGGAATTACTTGGCTCTGTCTACAGCATGCTGCTTGGCAAGTGCATAGTCCTGGGTTGAAGCGTTATCAGGTTAGTACCTCATTTTTAGGTACACCTGGTCCTGCTCCTGACATGCTCTTCTGCATTCTTTATTTAACCAGGGTTAGTCCTTTGGCTGGATGCTAATAGTAGAATTAAGGATAAGCTGGGTCATGAAGTTAGAGATTTTGGTGAAATACAGTTCTGCTGCTGCTAATGGAACACAGAGCCTCAAGAACACCCAGTTTTAGGCAATTAGTTCACTTCTGAATGTATTTAGCAAAGTGATGGTGCCATACAGCACACTAGGTGTGAAAGCGGGACTTGGATCCACAAGGACTGCATGGTGATGACTCCTATCAATACTGTCACAGCCAGATATATCTCCAACAGGTATATTAGCAACAATGAACTCAGTAGTTTTCCCTCACATCGGCTCTCTCTCACCACCTGCCACAAGTTCAATGTGGCAGCTATGTCCTTCAAGACTTGGCTATCTTGGTCAGTACTGGTGATACTGAGCCACTGTTGTTTTGTAAATCTAATCTATGGAATGCTTCACGAATTTGTGTCATCCTTGTGCAGGGGCCATGCTAATCTTCTCTGTATCGTTCCAATTTGAATATATGTGCTGCCGAAGCGAGCACCGAGCCACTGTTGTTGATGGACATTGAAATCCCCCACCTAGAGTACATTTTATGACCTTGTTACTCTCAATGCCTCTTTCAAGTGATATTCAACATGGAGGAGCATTTATTCATCTGCTGAGGGAGGGCAGCAGGTGGAAATTGTTAGTATCTAATAGGGGGAAGGGAAGAAGGGGTTGGAAGGGGGAAGAAAGTGGGGGGAAGGGGTAGAAGGGTGGAAGGGGAAAGGGGCAGGGGGAAAGGAGGAAGGGGTAAGATGGGCAGGGGGGAAGAGGGAAGGGGAGAAGGGGAAGAGGGGGGAGAAAGGGAAAGAGGGGAGAAGGGGAAGGGGAACGGGGATGTGAGCCCCAGAGTCCCAGTGTCCCGGAGTCCCAGAATCCCAGAATCGAGAAGTAAGCTCTGCAATAAATGACCAAAAGCATTTAGTCTCTGTGTCTTCTTCTCAACCAAGTCTTGGTAGTTTCTGTAATTTTGGAAGTAGAGGATGGTTGCCTGAAAGTGGAGATTGGAGACTGAGATTTACCATCAGACTGAAGGTTAGAATCGGAATTAATTTTTTTGACTGAAGACTGTAATTGAAGACTCTTTGAAGGAAGATAGCTGAAACCAGGTATAAGGAGGCAGGATATGATTGTCCTTCACAGTTTTGTGACACGGAGCCTCATGATCAATGGAAAACTGAAATCAACGTATGGACATGGGTTATGTCTCTACCAAAAAAAAAACAAGGCATAGCTCTGGCACTTTCACTTCCTGCCAGGAGCAAGATCTACCCCAAAACTGTTCTCAAAACTAGATGCTCAGGAACTGGGCAATGAAGGAGGTTTGAAGATTCTCTTAAAATTCAAGGATAAAACTGATATGAAAGGTGACTTATTAAATGCCTATGAGGCTTGGTTGGACTTTGATAAATTTAGAAAAATGGATGATTCTTCCATACAAGAATACATCATGGAGTTTAACTGGCTATATAGGGAATCGCAAGGATTCCACTTGAAAATTCCTAAATCAGTACTTGCCTTTAAATTACTGGATATCAAACAGGGATTGGCTCTTGGTTTTAACCGGAGTTAGATTCAAAGAGAGAGATATGCTTATGGATCAAATGTCCAAAACCTTAAAGCATTCATTTCCGGCTGCTTTAATGGCGCAAATGGGCTCTTCAGCAGTGACACCAAAGATGGAAGATACAATGCCAGCAGCATTTTGAGACTGTTCGAATACAGGGCCCAAACGTCTGTACAAAAGAAGAATTACAAACAAAAAGTGTGAGGACAGAGACCCTTTTGGAAGTTATAACAGTTGGGGGGGGAGGGGGGGGTTGGGCAATTATGGAAGGAAGATGACCCCAGGAGTAATCAATGGGCAGTGAACAGGTGCATGAAATGTGACTCTAAGTATGAAATGTGTTGAATTACCCAAAATTGAAAACAAGGTTTTTAAGACAACACTTGACATAGAGGGTATGGAAGGCAAGGAGGGTGATACTGACCAATCGGAAGAAATCATTCTGGTCACCAGAAGCTTCAATATAGGATACAATGAGTATCCTAGTCACAGATTCGCTCCATTGCGCAGTCCTAGTAACGTGGGGGGGGGAATGAGCCATTAGAATGGTCTGTAGAGAACCGTTTGCTCTGGGACAATGTCCATTCGACAAAGAGTGTTACAGAAAAGAGGTCGAGGATTGATCTCATGAGTGCAAAAGAAATGTTGGAAAGGAAGGGGATTTCAAAAGTAAAATGGGTCGATATAAGTCACCAGTTGTCAGATGGTTTCACAAAAAGAACTGCTTGTCCAAAGAAATTGTTGGATATCCCCGAAGAGAGACACCTTGGGTTATAATGAATTAAGAAAACATGGAAATTTTCATGTTGTAATCTTATTGAATTTTTTTTTGTTTTCAAGATCGTATCAGATAACACATTAGCATTTTATAATTTTTCTCATGAGTTGTTTTGTTGCACACTAATTTAATTCAAAGTAAAGAGGGGAATCTGTTGGTATCTAATAGGTTCTGTTGATGGATTTTAAATACCCTGTGGTTTAAGGCAATAGGGTTAACAGGCTATTGGGTATTGCTTTAGTTAATTATACTCAGATGTGTATATAAAGAAGAGTCAGCCAGCACTGGGTATGAGAGTGAAGAAGTAAGCTCTGCAATAAACAGTCTCTACCAAAGCATCCTAGTCTCAATGTCTTCTTCACAAACAGGCTTGAGAGTTTCTCTAACAGTAATCTGCAGGAGGTTTCCTGGCCCATGTTTGACCTGGTTTTTTTTTTGCAAAAATATACTTTATTCATAAATCTTCAAAAACATTTTGAACCATTTCAAAATCACCATTACAAAAATACAGTCAGGTTCAACTTTTACAACATGAATCACAAGGTGTATCAGTACAAACAATGAATATTACAATCATTGGCAGACATTCATTTTAAGCTGTACAGCCTGAGGGGCTCTAAACAGTTCCCAGCCCCCTAGTGCACTGTGGCAGAAAGGTCTTAGGCAGCGACCCTTCCCCATTGCGCCTTTGTGGCGGCTGCCCCAAGCTTAACTGTGTCCCTCAGCACGTAGTTCTGGACCTTGGAATGTGCCAGTTTGCAACACTCGGTCGGGGACAACTCTTTGCGCTGGAAAACCAACAAGTTTCGGGCAGACCAAAGAGTGTCTTTCACCGAGTTGATGATCCTCCAGCTGCAGTTGATGTTTGTCTCGGTGTGTGTCTCTGGGAACAGCCCGTAGAGCACAGAGTCCTGTGTCACAGAACTGCTCAGGATGAACCTCGACAGAAACCACTGCATCTCTCTCCAGACCTTCTTCGCAAAGACACAATCTACAAGGAGGTGAACAACGGTCTCTTCCCCACCACAGCCACCTCGAGGGCAACGTGCAGAGGGGGTGAGACTCCTGGCATGTAGGAAGGATCTTACAGGGAGGGCCTTTCTCACCACCAGCCAAGCCCTGTTTGACCTGGTGCCATTAGACTTGGGTCTAGAGTCAATGTTGAGGTCTCATAGAGCCACTCCCTCCTGAATGTATATGACTGTGTTGCCACCTCTGGTGGGTCTGTCCTGCCAATGAGACAGGACATACTCAGGAATTGTAATGGAGGAGTCTGGGAGTTGGCTGAAGTTATGATTTTGTGAGTACATTAAAGTCCTGTCATTTGAGGGGTGATTTTCCTGCAAAACCTCAGAAATGGTGAAACCGCAAACAATTAACATGTTTTTCAATGGGACTCAATTAGATAGGTTCCAGCATTTGTTTGGGCAGTTGCTTGACAACAAATTGTGGTGCAGTACTTGTATGCCCCAGATGGGGGAGCCTCCGAGCAATATATTAATGAAGATTTCAAAACTGTTTGGGCTGCAGTTCAGTTTCCAAAATAATAATTGCTTGACCAAACAAAATGCCTTGAATTTAAAAAAGAGCGTAGACAAGAAGATGAGCCACTATGTCACCTCCATGTTGGGAAGCTTCTTCCCGCCTGGATCAACACACTAATACTCAGCACCGGCCAAAAGCCATTTGTAAAAGAAAATCAGATGAGCGTCTGTCCATGTCATGTGATTGAAATGTTGCAACGATTATAATATCTGCTGCATCATGGCTGCTGTCTCCCTGGGGAAAGAGGAGAGAGGGAGAAGAAAATGTGGATGAGCAAATATTGTTCACGCGATGGGCGATGCAGTGTACTAAGTACAAAGCGCGAGGAAGTGAAAACACGAACGAGGAAGTGGCAAAAGACAGGATTTCACTGTATGACTATGTCAGACTGTTGCTCGGGTATTCTGTGGGATGGTTCTTCCAATGTGGCACACGTCTCCAGGTGTTAGTGAGGGGGTCTTTGCAGGGTTGACTGGGCTGGGTGTGCTTTTGTTAAAATTGGTGCCTAGGTTGATGCCAGGTGATCTGTCTGGCTTTATTGTTATTGTTTTTTAGCGGTTTGATAAAACTGAGTGACTTGCTAGTCCATTTTAGAGAGCAGCTAAGAATCAACATTACTGTGGGTTTAAATTCACAACCTGGGTAAGAACGGCAGATTCCATTCCCTGAAGGATATTAATGAACCAGGAGAGTCAGATAGGTTCATGGTCACCCCTTATTGCCGTTTAGCTTTTCTTTTAATTACAGATATTATTTAATTAAATGAGTACCATGGGAGGATTTGAACTCATGTTTATGGCCTCTGGATTATTCATTCAATAACATAACCACTCTGCTATAATATCTGCTAATTTATGTCCATTGAAGTACCCTTTTGTGTTTGGGTGTACTCTAATGAAATTGGGAGGATACTTGGATTTAATTTTAAATGGACATAGTTTCAGATACACCTTCCAGGTTGCATGCAAGGAGAAAATCACAAGCCTTTGTTCCAACTACATATTGAACAATTTTCCAGCTAGATTTTTCCTTAACAAAAACAGAATTACCTGGAAAAACTCAGCAGGTCTGGCAGCATCGGCGGAGAAGAAAAGAGTTGAAGTTTCGAGTCCTCGTGACCCTTCAACAGAACTGATTCTTTAAAAAAAAAAGAGTGCAGTAAGTTCAGAGAGAGAGAGAGATTAGAATGGGTGAAAGGAGCAGAGAAATTGAGACGATTAATGTCGCGCCGACAGTTCTCAATGAAAAGATCAAGAGAAGGTAAGAATCTAGAGGGAGGGGTCCAGGTGGAGGGAGAATATTGGAGGTGGGTAAAAGGATCCGTTGAACAGGGAGAGGACTCCTGCCCAAAGAAGTGAGTCCGGAGACGAAGACAGCGGAAGAAGAGTTCAGCATCGTGCCAAGCCCGAAATTCATTGAGATGAGGGCGTTAGGGTATGAAACTAAGTCCTTTGCTGAGCACTAAACATTCAGTGTCGGAGAGGGGAAGTCAGGGGGTATAGTGAATACACGGTTGGGGCTGGGATTGGAAGAAAGGGTGGGGACGGAGGGACAGGCAGGGGTGGAGGGTCCTAGATGGGTGTTGGTGTCGATGAGTTGTTGGAGCTTGCGTTCCTTAGCACTTGAGAGAAAGAGAAAAAGTTTCTTGTTGAGGCGTCGGATGAGACAAAGAATAAAATGAAACTGGGGGCACGCGCAGCTTTGAAAAAGGGTACGGCGGTGCTGCTGGAGGGAGAGGTCGAGTGTGTTCATATGGCGGCGCATGGCACTGAGTGTGGATTTCAGAATGTGAAGGGAACAGCAGTCCGAGAAACTTCTTATGTCCCGGAGATACCTGTAATCTTGGTTGGGTTCGAAACATGAGGGGTGGAATTTCAGTTGAAATCCACATGGGGTAAGTCGGAGACGGAGACAGTCACTGAGAAAGGAGATATGGCTGTGAAAGCGGGTTTTAGTAAACACCTTGTCAAACACCAGGAGAGAAATGGAAAGTAATGAAGGTGAACAAGGCAAAAGAGAGATACGGAAATCTTGTCGCAGAGACGAACAGAACTTCTTCAAGGTAGGCATTTCTTGAAGAGCAGTGGCAGTCAATTAAACACAGAGATAAAAACAAAAAACTGCGGATGCTGGAAATCCAAAACAAAAACAGAATTACCTGGAAAAACTCAACAGGTCTGGCAGCATCGGCGGAGAAGAAAAGAGTTGACGTTTCGAGTCCTCATGACCCTTCAACAGAACAGATTTTTCCATGGTCATCTAGCTGTGGCATTTTCCATAAGGATAGGGGTGGATGACACTGCCAGTAGCAGTTCATGTCACCTCCTCCCTCAACTATCACTCTGAGCAGAAGGAGTAAGGAAGATGACTGGTTTCTGTGTCTCTGAGAATCCCTTTGAATTGAGGTGACCATATTTTTCCTAGTGCTGAGTCATGCCCAACATGGTTCTATGAAAATAAAATCACGTTTCACAAATTTATTGGAGTTTTTGAGGATGTAATTAGTTGGGGAGCTATAGGGGAACCAGTAGATGTAGTATTCCTGGATTTCCAAAAGGCATTTGGTAAGGGGCCACACAAAAGGTTAATAGGCAAGGTAAGGGCTCATAGATTTGGGGGTAATACACTAACATGGATAGAAGATTGGTTAATGGACAGGAAACAAAGAGTAAGGACAAATGGGGCATCTTCAGGTTGGCAGGGATCAGTTCTGGAGTCTCAGCTATTTACAACTTATGTTAATTACTTAGATGAAGAGAGAAAGAGTTTGCTGATGATACAAAGCTAGGTGGAAATGTAAGCTTTAAGGAGGACATAGAGGCTACAAAGAGATATAGATGACTGAGCAACAAGATGGCAGGTGGAGTATAATGTGGGTAAGTGTGAGGTTATTCACTTTGGTCATAAGAATTAAAAGAAGAGAATAAGTTTTAAAAAGTGTGAAACATGTAAATATCGAGAGACTTGGGTGTCTTGTACAAGGAACACGGAAAGTTAGCATGCAAGCACAGCAAGAAATTAGTAGGGCAAACGGCATATTGACCTTTTATTGCAAGGGGATTAGAGAACAGGAATACCACAGTCAATAACCCTTTGTCCTTTTGTCTATGACATCTTTGGCAATCTCTTTTTTGCCTCCATCTATCACTGGCCCCCTATCCAACTTTACCTGTCCCACCCCCCTCAACCAGCTTATATTTCACCTCATTTCTATATTTCCTTAGTTCTGATGAAGAGTCATACAGACTTGAAACATTAACTGTGTTCCTCTCCGCAGATGCTGTCAGACCTGCTGAGTTTTTCCAGCTATTTTTGTTTTTGTTACAGGAATAAAGTAGTCTTGCTACAATTGTACAGGTTTTGGTGAGGCCAGACCAGGAATATTGTGTGTAACTTTGGCCTCTATATTTAAGGAAAGATATACTTGCATTGGAGTCGGTACAGTGAAGGTTCACTAGATTGGTCCCTGGGATGAGAAGGTTGTCCTATGGGCGGAATCTTCAGCTGCTGCCTGGACCAGGCAGAAAGGTGGGTCGGGGAACTTAATTCCACGGGAGACTCAAAATCAGAATCCCGACGGCAGGAAGAAAGTTTGGAATTAAGTTCTCAGAAATTTAAAGGCAGATCGAGCTTCCTGATATCAGGAAATGCTTTTGCATTTGTCTGTATGTCATGCATACTCACTGAAGTGCCAGCTCACTGGAATTACACTCCCCTTCCCAATTAATACATGGCTTCAGCTTCACAACAGTATACAAACGGTGTGCACCAGGTGAAGTGCAATGAACTTCGGAGTGAGAAGCCACTGCTTTATTCCTTTTGGGGTGTGTTTCTCCATGATTGAGGTTGTTGTACAGGGCATGGAAGCTGACCGAGGGAGGGAGGCTGGAGTGTAATGGAAAGGGATCAAGGAGGCTGGCCAATGGTGGAAATCTGTGAGGAAGGATGGAAAACTGAGGGGAAGAGGTGAAGCAGCCGGGAAATGGTGGATCTGTGACTGTGGAAGGGTGGAAGAGTTGTCTATTAATGAGAGTGGTGCTGCTATAAGTTTGGGGGGGGGAGTGGGGGGTGCTGTGGTTTATGGCCAGGGATGATGATTGAGGATTGAACTTAAAGGTCAGGGTCAGTATTGACCATGGTGGGGTCCTGGGGGATTAAACTGAGGGTATTGGGAAGCAGATGGGGACAGTTTCAGTGATAGGGGGAGTGGGACATGGAAGAGTGGCAGTTCTAGTGTCATAGATGGGAACTGGATGCTCATAGTGTTACAACTGGGATGGGAGGAGTGCGCAGTTGATTAGTGGTATTGTCACTGGACTAGTAATCCAGAGACACAGGGTAATGCTCTGGGGACCCAGGTTTGAATCCCACCATGGCAAATGGTGAAATTTGAATCCAGTAAAAAATCTGTAATTAAAAAGTATTATGATGACCATGAAACGATTGTTGATTGTCGTAAAAACCCACCTGGTTCACTAACGTCCTTTAGGGAAGAAAATCTGCTACCTCTTACTTAGTCTGGCCTACATGTGACTTCAGACCCACAGCAATGTGGTTGACTCTTAAATGCCCTCTGAAATGGCCTAGCAAGCCACTCCGTTCTCAAGGGAAATTGGGGATGGGCAATAAATACTGGCCTAGCCAGCGACTTCCCCATCCCATGAACGAATAAAAAACACAAATAATAAAATAAAAATAGAGGAACTCTGTTAAAGGTTAGAAGTAAATGGTTCAAGGGAAAAAGAAAGATGGTGGAGTCCTTGAAATTATACGGTTGGTCTCTCAGCGCTGATCTGTGAAACAATCAATGACTCTTGCACCGATTCTCAGGTGGACTCAAAGAACACTTGTAGGTATTCTATTCCAGCAAGTAGCTACTTAGGAGCAACTTATATTTACTTCTGGTTGTGCACTGGCTCTGGACTCCAAAAAAGCTGCTGTCTTCCTTTCACAAGCAGTTGGTCCTTTCTCTTCTTAAAGCAAAACCAAAACCAACTTTTAAACAGTTTTTCCAGGCAAAGTTTTTTTCAGAGCCACTAACTACCATGTGATGCCTCTTGTAAACAGCCCACCAGGGTCAAGAGGTTTCCAGCTTCTTTAAAATTGCGTAATTATCTTTTCTTGTAAAAGGATGTTTCTTCCAGGATTAGCAATCCAAGTCCTGCACTAACCCTTTAAGGGACAGTGCCTTTTAAAACACAAATTCTTCCAGAGTGCTCTTAGTCCTTGATGATGAACCATTTTCTGTGATGAAAGTGTGCATGTCAATAGTAATTGGGTCAGGGATAATGGAGGGAGGTTGACGGGTGACAGGGGGAGGACTGAAGGTGATGGAACATGTTCAAAAAGTCATGTGCACGATTTTTCCTATCGTTAGCTCAGAACGTAGTCCATGAGCCTAGAAGAGTGTTTGAAAGGAGGACCTAGAGGCAGTAAACACCACCTAGAATAGCAGGCAAAAAGAGGACTGAGTCCAATCCAGTCCAGTCTATGGCTCCAGAGCAGAGCAATCACATTCTGAGAGAACTCAAAGTGTGACAATGCAGGAAAACAGGTAAGTGATTGGTTGGTAAATATTTTGCTTATTTACCAGCAAAACTTGTGTAATTTATTAGTAATTGTAATGTTTTATTAGTTGTAGAAAGGTTTACCAGCAATAGTAAAGGTTATTGGGAGTAGCAGCGTTTATTAATTATAAATTAATTAATACTAAATTAATTAACACATAATAAAGATGGCTGGGCAGGTGATGTGTTGCAATTGCAGACAGTGGATGTTCTTGGAACACCAGGGTGATCCAGGGCAAATATGTCTTCAGGAAGTGTCTGTGGCTTGAGCTTCAGTTCAGAGTCATTGAGCTGGAGGCTGAGTTGCAGACATTGCGATACAACAGGGAAGGGGAAAGTTACCTGGACACTTTGTACACATCCCTTAGGATAGGGTCTTCTGATTTGGTCAGTGGTCAGGGACAGGAGTGTGTGACTGAGAGTCAAGTAGGTTTGGGGACTCAGAAGGGAGAGGTGGAGGAGTCTCAGCCTTTGCAATTGTCCAACAGGTTTGAGGTTCTTGCAGCCTGTATGGATGAACGTGATGGTTGCAGGGTGACCATGACACTATTGTACAGGAAGCCATTCAAGCAGGTGGAGTTAATAGGAATGGAGTGGTACTTGGGGACAGTATTGTAAGGTATTTTGATATCTTACGCTATAAGGCATTTTTAATATCCCTTTTTGTAAGTAAAATGTAACATAGTTATGGTGTGGACCAGCGTGTGAAGCTCACGGAATGGTAGGGACATGGAGTAACGAGGACATCAGGACAAAGGAAGAAGAATTCTGATCAAAGACGTCATCACTGAGGCTCATTTTGGATTTTTAAAACAATGAAGACAATTTAACTGAGCAGGACACACACGCACACATAGACATGTCAGGACATGTTATTATGTTGGTGGCCTAGACTAATTGCATCCAGACTCCAGACACTCTGTCTACAACAACTCTCATAGACAATGGCCTCTCTGTAAAAGCTTTCTTCATGCCTTATCAAGATGCAGATAGCTGGAATGTACCTGGAGACACCCCCTGTTGAGAGCAGGAAATGACCAATGCAGAGCCATAGCAGGATTGAAATCTAATTAAATGACCCAATTTGAGGTATTACCTCAAGGGATCAGGGTCAGAAAGGGGTATAAAGCCACGGCCCACAAAGACATTGTTGCTGCAGCCAGGGAACAGGACTTGATCAGTCACGAGAAGTAATGCGAAAGAATTCGTTCAGTGGACTGACCACCCAGGAACACGTTCCTGCCGGGTCTTACTAAGCAACTGATGTTGTAAGTGTACGCTACTGCTTAGTTGGTTAGTAAAGGCTTTCCAAATGAAGTGAAAATGGTATCCAAAGTTGTTTCGTGTCGTTGATACTTAGTACGGGGTCTGAACCTTAGAGGAAAGTGGGACGCCTGCTTAAGAGTCTTACAGTATAATCAGGGGGATAGACGCGGTTTTCTACAGCCGAGAGTGGGAGTCCAGGCAACTGTGTTGCCTGTCCGGTGCCAGGATTCGGGACATCAGCTCTTGGCTGGAGAGGAACTTGCAGTGCCTGAGGGAGGATCCAGTGGTCGTGGCCCACGCAGGTACCAACAACATGGGTAGAACTAGGAAAGAGGTTCTGCTGAGGGAGTATGTGCAGATAGGGGCTAAATTAAAAAGCAGAACCTCAAAGGTAATAATCTCTGGATTACTGCCTGATCCACAAGCAAATTGGCGTGGGGTAAATCAGATTAGAGAGTTAAGATTTGTGTGGGAGAAATGGGTTTCAATTCATGGGACACTGGCATCAGTACTGGAGAAAATGGCAACTGTACTGTTGGGACCGTCGGCACCTGAATCATGCTGAGACGAGTGTTCCTGAGAGTCATAGAAACAGAAAATAGAAGCAGTAGTAGCTCATTCAACCCTTCAAGCCTGCTCCACCATTCAATATGATTATGGCTGATCCTCTATCTCAACACCGTACTCCCACTCTCTCCCCATTCCCCTTGACATTTTTAGAGTCTAGAAATGTTTCTATTTCCTTCTTAAATATATTGAGTGACTTGGCCTCCACAGCCCTCTGTGGTATAGAATTCACCCTCTGAGTGAAGAAATTTCTCCTCATCTCAGTCCTAAATGGCCTATCCCGTATCCTGAGACTGTGACCCCTTGTTTTAGACCCCCCCAGCCAGAGGAAACATTATCACTGCATCCAGTCTGTTCAGCCCTATCATAATTTTATATGTTTCAATGAGATCTTCTCTCATTCTTCTAAACTCCAGTGAATACAGGCCTAGTCGACCCAATCTCTCCTCATACGATGGTCTGCAATCTCAGGAATCAGTCTGGTGAACCTTTGCTGTAGTCCCTCTGTGGCATCTATATCCATTCTTAGGGAACACACACTCACACACAGACATGTCAGGACATGTTATTATGTTGGTCGCCTAGACTAATTGCATCCAGACACTCTGTCCACAACAACTCTCATAGACAATGGCCTCTCTGTAAAAGCTTTCTTCATGCCTTATCAAGATGCAGATTGCTGGTATGTACAAAACTGTACACAATACTCTAGGTGTGGTCTCACCAAGGCCCTGTAAAGCTGCAGTAAGACATCCTTGCTCCTGTACGCAAGTCCTCTCACAATGAAGACCAACAAACCATTTGCCTTCTTAACTGCTTGCTGCACCTGCACGCTTGCTTTCAGTGATTGGTGTAAAAGGACACCCAGGTCTGTTTCTACATCAATGTTTCCAAATCTATCACCATTTAAATAATACTTTGCCATTCTTTTTTTCCTACCTAAGTAGATAATTTCACACTTATCCACATTATACTGCATCTGCCATGTATTTGCTCACTCACTCAACTTGTCTAAATCAACTTGAAGCCTTTTAACATCTTCCTCAGCACTCACACTCCCACCAAGTTTTATGCTGTCAGCAAATTTGGAAATATTACATTTGGTTCCCTCATCCAAATCATTGATAAATATTGTGAATAGGTGGGGCCCAAGCACTGATCCCTGCAGTACCCCACTTGTCACCACCTGCCAGTCTGAAAAAGACCCATTTATTCCTACTGTCTATTTCCTGTCTGCTAACCAGTTCTCAATCCATGCCAGAATATTATCCCCAATCCCATGTGCTTTAATTTTGCAAATAGCATGCGTAACAAAACAGATGAATTGTCAGCACAAATAGAAATAAATATGTATGATCTCATAGGTTGGAAAGAACTGTGCTAAACTTAAATAAGGGTAATTACAAAGAAATGAGGGCAGAGTTGGCTGGAGTGGACCGGGAAAGGAGTTTAGCAGAACAATGGTAGACGTTTAAGAAAATAGTTCATGATTCACAACAAATATATATCCCAGTGAGGAAGATGGATACTAGGAAGGGGGTAAACCAACCATGGTTAACCAAGGAAGTTGAGGATAGTGTCAAATTGAAAGAAAAAAAGTACAATGTGGCAAAGATTAGTGGTAAACTAGAGGATTGGGAAAGTTTTAAAAACCAACAAAAGTTGACCAGAAAAATAGAGAGAGAAAATAAACTTTGAGGGTAAATTAACAAGTAATATAAAAATGGACAGTAAGAGCTTCTTTAAATATATAAAAAGGAAGAGAGAGGCCAAAGTGAACATAGGCCCCTTAGAGAATGAGGCTGTGGAAATAATAATGAGGAACCAGGAAACAGTAGAGGAGTTGAATAAATACTTTGCATCAGTCTTCACGGTAGAGGACACTAACAGCATTCCAAAAATACTAAGTAATCAAGGGGCATGAGTTGGGGAGGAAATAAATACAATAACTATCACTAGAGAATAAGTATTAGGGAAACTGATGGGGCTAAAAGCCAATAGGTCCCCTGGACCTGATGGATTGCATCCTAGGATATTAAAGGAAGTAGCTACAGAGAAAGTGGATGCACTGGTAGTAATCTTCCAAGAATCCTTAGATTCTGGAAAAGTCCCAGAGGATTGGATAACTGCCAATGTAACACCCTTATTCAAAAAGGGAGGGAGACAAAAACAGGTAACTATAGGCCAGTTAGTTTAACATCCATCATTGGGAAAATGTTAGAGTCTATTATAAAGGATGTAATAGCAGAACACTTAGAAATATATAATATAATTAAACAGAGTCAGCATGGCTTCATGAAGGGGAAATCATGCCTGACAAATTTATTAGAATTCTTTGAGGAGGTAACAAGCAGGATAGATAAAGGGGAACCAGTGTATGTAATATGTTTGGATTTCAAAAAGGTGTTTGATAAGGTACCGCACATAAGCCCACTTAAAAAGATAAGTGCCCATGGTGTTGGGGGTAGTATATTCGCATGGATAGAGGATTGGCTAATTAATAGAAGACAGGGAATTGGGAAAAGGGGGTAATTTTCAGGATGGCAACCTGTAACAAGTGGAGTGCCACAGAGATCAGTGCTGGGGCCACAATTATTTACAATTTATACTAATGACTTGGATGAGGGAAGTGAATGTACTATCACCAAGTTTGCAGTATACACAAAAATAGGTGGAAAGGCAAGTGATGAGGATGACACAAAGAGCCTAAAGAGGGATATAGACAGGTTAAGTGAATGGGCAAAAACTTGGCAAATGGAATATAATGTGGGAAAATGTGAGGTTATGCACTTTGGCAGGAAGAATAGAGGAGCTGAATATTATTTAAATGGAGAAAGAATGCAGAAAGCTGCAGCACAGAGAGATTTGGGAGTCCTTGTGCATGAATCACAAAAAGCTAACATACAAGTTCAGCAGGTAATAGGGAAGGCAAATGGAATGTTGGCCTTTATTTCAAAGGGAAGTAAGTACAAAAATAGGGAAGTCTTGCTGAGACTATACAAGGCACTATTTAGACCACCTAAAATACAGTGAACAGTTTTGGTCCCCATATCTAAGGAAGGATATACAGGCATTGGAGGCAGTCCAAGGAAGACTCACTAGGTTGATCCTGGGTATGGAGGAATTTTTTTATGAGGGGAGATTAGTAGGTTGGGCCTGTACTCATTGGAGTTTAGAAGAAAGAGAGGCGGCCTTATGGAAACATAAAAGTTTCTTAGGGGACTTGACAGGGTGGATGCTGAGAGGCTGTCACCCCTTGTGGGAGAGTCTAGGACTAGAGGGCATAATCTCGGAGTAAGGGGTCGCCTATTTAAGACAGAGATGAGGAAGAATTTCTTCTCTCAGAGGGTGGTGAATCTGTGGAATTCTTTACCACAGAGGGATGTAGAGGCTGGGTCATTAAATATATTCAATGTTGAGATAGACAGATTTTTAATCAGTAATGGAATCAAGGGCTATGAGGAAAAGACAGGTAAGTTGACTGATGGAGCAGGCTTGATAGGCTGAATGGCCTACTTCAACTCCTACATCTTATGGTCAAAACCATGATAGAGACATGGCTGCAGGATGAAAAAGATTAGGACCTGGATATTCAAGGCTACATGAAATTTAGGAAGGACAGGAAGCTAATAAAAGGTGGAGGGGTAGCTCTGTTAATTAAGGATGACATTGGTACAATAGAGAGAGATTACCTCAGTTCTGGAGATCATGATATAGAATCAGTTTGGGTAGGGATGAAAAATAGTAAAGGTAAGAAGGCTCTTGTGGGTGTGGTTTATAGGTCCATTAACAGTAACCATACTGTAGGATGGGGCATAAAGTAAGAAATAATGAGGGCTTGTGAGAAACATACAGCAATAATCATGGGTGATTTTTGTCTACATATAGATTGGATAAATCACATTGGCAAAGGTAGCCTGGATGATGAATTGATAGAGCGTTTTTGGGATAGTTCCTTAGAGCAGCACATTTTAGCACCAACCAGAGAGCAGGCTATACTAGATCTGGTAATATGCAATGAGACAGGATTAATTAATGAGGAGAGACAGTAGTAATGTCACCAGATTAGTAATCCAAGGCTCAGGCTCATGGTCTGGGGACATGGTTTCAGATCTCACCATGGAAACTGGTGGAATTTAAATTCAATTTTCCTCATAGTGAAGGCATTCCTAGGTAGCAGCGATCATAATATGATTGAATTTAACATTCAGCTTGAGGGAGAAAGGAGTGGTCTATAACTAGTGTTTTAAATTTAAATAAGTCCATGTCCAAATGCAGCAAGACCTGGACAATATCCAGGCTTGGGCTGACAAGCAGCAAGTAACATTCATGCCAACAAGTGCCAGGCAATGACCATCTCTAACAAGAGAGAATCCAACCATCGTCCCTTGACATTCAATGGCATTACCGTCACTCAATTCCTCACTATCTACATCCTTGGGATTACCATTGACCATAAGCTGAACTGGACTAGCCACATAAATACTGTGGTTCCAAGAGCAGGTCAGAGGCTAGGAATCATGTGGCAAGTAACTCACCTCCTGACTCCCCAAAGCCTGTCCACCATCTACAAGGCACAAGTCAGGAGTGTGATGGAATATGCCCCACTTGCCTGGATGAGTGCAGATCCAATGACACTCAAGAAGCTCAACACCATCCAGGACAAAGCAACCTGATTGATTGGCACCCCATCCACAAACATTCACTCCCTCCACCACCGATGCACAGTAGGGTGTACCACCTACAAGATGCAGTGCAGGAACTCACCAGGGCTCTTTAGACAGCACCTTCCAAACCCACAACCGGTACCATCTAGAAGGAGAAGGGCAACAGATGCATGGGAACACCACCACCTGGATGCTCCTTTCCAACCACTCACCATCCTGACTTTGAAATATATCACCATTCCTTCACTGTAGCTGGGTCAAAATCCTGGAACTTTTTCCCTAACAGCACTGTGGGTGCACTTACACCACATGGACCACATGGTTCAATAAGGCAGCTCACCACCATCTTCACAAGTGCAATTAGGGCTGGGCAATAAATGCTGGCCTAGCCAGCAACACCCACATCCTGAGAATGAATTAAAAAAGGGTCAATAATGAGAGCTTGCAAACAGCTGGTTAAAGTGAACTGGGTATTGAGGTTAAGGGATAGGTCAGTGGAGGTGCAGTGGCAGACATTTAAGGAGATATTTCAGAATACTCAGAAAAGATACATTCCAGTGAGAAAGAAAGGCTCTGAGGGAAGGATACATCATCCTTGGCTAACTACAGAAGTTAAAGATAGTATCAAGTTGAAAGAAAAAGCATATAATTCCACAAAGATGAGTGACAGGACAGAAGATTGGACAGATTATAAAGAACAGCAAAGAATGGCTAAAAGATTATTTAGGAGGGAGAAAGCTCCCTAGAGAAAGCTAGCTAGAAATATAAAAACAGACAGTAAGAGTTTCCACAGGTATTTTAAAAGGAAAAGAGTAAGTAAAGTGAGCATTGGTCCTCTGGAGAGGGAGAATGGGGAATTACTAATGGAAAATAAGGAAATGGCAAATAAATTGAACAGATATTTTGTAACTGTCTTCACTGTAGAGGGGAATCAGGAGATGAAGGGAGGGAGGAACTTAAAACAATTACAGTCACCAGGGAAAGGGTACTGAAAAAAATATTAGACCTAAAAGCTAACAAGTCCCCAGGTCCTGATGGACTTCATCCTCAGGTCTTAAAAGAAGCGGCTGCTGAGGTAGTAGATACATTGGTTTTAATTTTCCAAAATTCCCTAGATTCTGGAAAGGTCCCATCAAATTGGAAACTAGCCTGAATGACTCCTCTATTCAAGGGGGGAAGGAGACAGAAGGCAGGAAATTACAGGACATTTAGTTTACCAACTGTCATATCAAAATTGATGGAATCTATTATTAAGGAGGTTATAGCGGGGCACTTAGAAAATCTCAATGCAGTCAAGCAGAGTCAATGTGGTTTTGTGAAAGGAAACTCATGTTAGACTAATTTATTGGAGTTCTTTGAGGAATTAACAAGCAATGTGGATAAAAGTTCCTTGGAGGAGGGATACAATGTGGCGCATAGTTTGACAATATCCATGATAGAGCAGACCATTGGCATCCTGAAGATGCACTCCCAATGCTTGGACTGCTCAGGTAGGACTCTGAAGTGCTTTCCAGAGAGGGTGTCCACATCACCGTGTTGTGTTGCGCCCTTCACAACCTGGTGCTTCAAAAAGGGTAGGTCTCTTACCAGAGGGAGATATAGAGGAAGCTGAGAAGTCCTCAAATGATGAAAACCTGGAAGGGCAGGAACCTGAAGAGGACGATGATGGGGAGCTTCTGAGTGAAGATGTGATCAAAGCCACAAAACGTGGAAGACATGCCAAACTCATAGCCAAACGGTTCCAGGAGGAGTAAAGTGCAGGCAAGGGGGCCCAAACTCATTTCTCCTGCCTCTGAGTGACAAGCCAGTGATCTGAAAGGCCTTTACAACCACTGACGTCAAGAGAAAGGTCAGCATTGGGCCTTGGACCTCCAACCCTCATGTTTCACCAGCCCCTAATCTTTGGAAGTGGAAGGCAGAAAGCCAGCACGAAGCCTGTGTCAAGTGGGCTTGATGCAGTCGTGGCCGCCTGAATAGGACACTTCTTGCCACCACAGAGATACACACATGGCTGGAGAGACCATTATGGCTGCAGGTCTTGTGCTTCAGCTCAAACAATGAAAACAGTTATTTGATGATGAGACAACATGAGTGGTAACCCTCCAATGCAATTCAGCACACATAGTCCATGGTGCCTTTCATGAATGTCATTTCCTAATGCAGTCACTTTCAATAAAGAGGTTGGCACATCTCCCTGACATAAGACAAGGAGCAAGTAACTAACATGAATCAGCTTGACATCACATGAATATAAGTCTCATAAAGGGAGGCAACTACAGTATGGGAGTTTGGGTCACTCTCGCAATAAGAAGCCACATAGATGCATATGCACAGCCTATTCAAATGATGCAACCATTGTCACGAACATCAAATATATTTACAAAGGTGCATGATATATATAGTGAGTGAACACCCATAACCCAAAAGTGAAATCAAGGTTCCTTAATCTTTCTAACCCTACCGCTACATCTTGGTGGATCACCGACATCCAGAGTAGAGGTGGATGTAGCCTGCTCATTGCTATGCCCCGTTGTCTTTGATGACTTTGGTGGGCATCTTCTGAAGGACAGTGGCCTGGAGGGCCCTGGCCTACTTTGGGTCTCCTTCTGTAAGACAGGTGCACTCTCCTCGGTGTGTGCAGCTGGAGGTGATGGGGTCACAGGCAGAGGGGATTGAGGTCAACTGAACACTCTCGGAGTCACCTGAGTGGATGGCCCGGGGTGTCCAGTTGATGGTTCTCCTTTCTCTGGGTGCCTGAGGGTGAGGTCAAGGTGCCCAGCTCTCCACTCGCCTAGCCACTGATGGATTCCACCAATGTCTATATCAATCGAATGAATGCCCAAGTGCAAATATGGCAGAACCTGCTGGACCAAGGTCTCCAAGGCGGCCGGCAACCCTTCCATGGAGACTCGAGGTGCTTGCATGTCAGAGCCACAACATCAGACAGAATGGGGATGGACTCCTCCATCCTTCCCCCTCGCCTGTTGACTGCCTCTTGCAACTCTGCCTGAGTTCTCTGTCTGCCTCCACCTATACCACTCGCTCGAATCACTCCCTTGGTAACGAGTTCCACAAGTTCACCATTCTTTGGGTAAAAAAGCTTCTTCTGAATTCCCAATAGATTTCTAGGTGATTATCTTATGTTGATGGCCTCTAGTAATTCTCTTCCCAACAAGAGGAAACATTCTCTTTGTATCTCCAGTTAGTTTGTGACGGCCACTTCCAGAGACTCATCACCTGACTCGGACTCAGCATGTGGCTGATCTCCAGCAGTCCTCTGAATGCCAGACACTGACTGTCACTGCAACCGACTGCTATCGAGACATGTTAGGGAGGTGTTCGCCAGCATATGACCCCAAGCCTAATCTAGATTCATGACCCACCGGGGTGTGTGTCACTGTACTGGTGGAGGGTGCAGGTGGGTGCTGTGATGGGTCTTCTTCAAATGGCTTCTCAGTATCCTTCTCTGAGGTGGATTGGGGGCTGGAGCTTATGTTGCCTGCGCTGGTCCATTTGGATCTGCTGCTGCCTGTAAGAGAGAGAAGATAGATTTAGTTCATGAGCAGGCTGAATGTAATATTGCATGTCACTCACTGTGAATGTCAGAATGCAGTCAACTCATTGACAGCTCATCCATACTGGTTTGCTGGGAGAGGCTGATCTCACCTTTCTCTGTCCTCCCCTGACAACCTGCAGTGGAGAACAAGAAGGATGGTTATGCACAATCCCTTTTCTCAACACTGTTTCAGGAGTTACTCGTGTGTGTTTATTTGTGAACAGTGGCTGCATGCATCCTCACTCGATGTCTGTGAGGCTCAATCCTCTCCAGCCATGCAGGCTAGGTCTCAGTCCTCCCCAGCAAGTTCAGTGGCCTCATCCTCAAAAGAGGTCAGGTTGCCACCTCCTCCATTCTTTGATTGCTCCTGCCGATTATGAGCACTTTTCTCCCACAGACAGACAAACAGAACAATTGAGGGTCATCCCAATGGGTGCATGACATTTTATGAGGAAACACGCCCATTGACAGCTCCTGAATGCTCCCCAGTAAGTATCTGACACACACACACTGTCCGGCAACTGGTATAACATTCACAGCATCAAACAAGTCCCACACATTCAGCGCACATGTCCCATCAGCTGCTAAGACTTCAAACCAAACCCCTGTTTGACATTCCTGTGCAATCGCACACTTATACTGTTTGATGCTCTTATGAACTTCACTCTGCAGTGACTACATGGTGCCGCTTACCCTGGCGGAGTGCAGCAAATCATTCATCCTCTTCCTGCACTGTAGCCGGGTTCTAGAGTGGGCCCCACGGCCAGAAGACATTTTGATATCTCTTGTATTTCTGTTACGCTGTAAGGCATTTTTAATATCCCTTGTATTTCTGTTTGTAAATAAAATGTAACCCAGTTGTGGTGTGGACCAACGTGTGGAGCTCACAAGATGGTAGGGACATGGAATGAAGAAGACATCGGGGTGAAGGGTGAAGAATTCTGATCAAAGACATCATTGCTGAGGGTCATATTGGACTTTTAAAAAATAATGACAGTTTAACTGATCGAGACACACACACATGCACAAGTATTCTGTCTACACCAAAGACATTGGCCTCTCTGGATACATGTAAGTGCCTTTCTTCATGTCTTATCAAGTTGCAGATTGCTGGTATTCACCTGGAACCACCCCCAGCAGAGAGCAGCAAATGACCATATGTAGGTGATCTTGCATTTCTTTTATTCATTCATGTGATGTGGGCTTTGCTGGCTGGGCCAGCATTTATTGCCCATCCCTGTCTGCCCTTGAGAAGGTGGTGGTGAGCTGCCTTCTTGAACCGCTGCAGCCCATGTGGTGTAGGTACACCCACAGTGCTGTTAGGAAGGGAGTTCCAGCATTTTGACCCAGTGTAGCCATGGTGTGATCGATAAGGCACTGAACCCCAATCAGATGAGCCAATTTGGGGTATTACTTTATATGTCAAGGGATCAGGATCAGAAAGGGGTATAAAGCCATAGCCCACAAGGACATTGTCACTGGGGTTTATGCTCCACTCAAGACTCTTCACTTCTGTCCTCATCTAAGCCCATTGATCACCTGGGAACCAGCTCCTGAATGGTCTTTCTAAGCAACTGGTATTGTAAGTATATAACTAAAGAGCAATTATGTAATTTAAGTAATATAAAAGCAATTGACATTTATCAAATTTGTTTTATGCTTCTACATGAAACAATTTAAAATATACAACAGGAAGGTGCCAGGTTCAGTTTACAATCTGCATTAAATTATCTGATATTAGACCAAATAATTACGATGGAGTAAAACATTTCACAGGAGCACATTGCTACAAGAATTGACATAGAGCCAAGGTGACCAAAAGCTTGGCTTCAGGAGGGTACATATTATGTAGTGGTTTAATGGAGGAGAGAGAACAAAAAGGCTGAGAGGGTTAGGGAGGAAATTCCAGAGCCAAAGGTCTAGGTCGAAGGCACAGTCGCCAATGCTATGGCGATAAATTCATAAGGGGTTAGAGTTGGAGGAATGCAGAGGTAAGGGTTGTAAAGGTGGAGTAGGTTACAGAGGTAGGGAGAGGCATGACTATGAAGGGAATTAAGCAGGAGAATTAGAATTTTAGATCAAGCTGTTAGTATACAGGGAGCCAATGTATAAGCCAGTGAGCACTGGGGTGAATGGAGCTTGGCCCTGACATGAAGGTATAGAGTCAGATTCCGGACATATGCAAGCTGTGCCCCAGATCATACCCCAGACTAAGCCCTGATGAAGTACCAGGCTAAACTACAGATGATAATAACTGGAAGGTTCCAGTGCACATCTCCACTTTTAACTAGAATATGTGGCACAGAAACAGGTCACTCGGCCCAATCAATCCATTCTGGCATTTATGCTCCACTCAAGCCTCTTCATTTCTTTACTCATCCAAACCTATCAGTGTATCCTGTATTCCCTTCTCCCTCATATGCTTGTCTAGCTTCCCCTTAAGGGTATCTACGCCATTCGCTTGAACCACTCTGAGTTCCACATGTTCACCATTCTTTGGGTAAAGAAGTTTCTTCTGAATTCCCAATGGATTTCTGGGTGACTATCTTATATTGATGGCCTTGAAAGGTCCGAGGAACACTCTGGTACAAAATTTCAACACTCGGAGTCCAGATGCAACATTCAAGTGGTTCCTTTATTATGCATGGGGGGAGCAAACGCTGGGCACTCCAGGCGCTTCTCTACTGAGGTTTCAAATGAGCAGAGTTTATATATCTTTTACTACCAGTTACAACTTAATGGTATTTGTTAGACAAAGGTCACAGCACAATGATCCCCTGGTGGGATGGTAATTGTGTTCCTGTACAGTACTTGCACTGCAGAGACCGGGCATTGTCTTTTTTGAAGATGGCTATCAGATGGTGCGAAATGGGCTTCCCCATCTCTTGATCGAGTTATCCCGTGTCCCCGCCCGTGTGTCTCCCATTTCCTAATTGCAAATTTACAGCTGAGCCCTTTGTTCAAGTTTATAGTTTTCATGTAAGGCTGCGACTGTTGGTGTATGCTTTGGTGCCTTAGCTGCTGGTCCTGGCTAGTACTTTAAAATAAATCCAAATTTTCTGCATCTCCAGCCTCTAGTTATTCTCTTCCCCACAAAAGGAAACATTCTCTCTGCATCCACTCTATCTAAGCTTTTCTTTTAAAAACCTCTATTAGGTCACCCCTCAACACCCAGTTTGTTCATCCTTTCCTGATATGTGTATCCTCCCATTTCTGGGATCATCCTTGTAAATCTTCTCTGCTTACTCTCCAGTGTCTCTATGTCCTTTTTATAATATTGCGACCAGGTGAGGTCAACCCAAGTTCAAGATTGGTCTAGCATAACTTTGCTACTTTTCAATATTATTCTTCTAGAAATTAAGCCTAGTGCTTGGTTTGTTTTTTTTTATTATGGCTTTGCTAACCTGTGGCACAACCTTTAGTCTTTGGTGCAATTATACTCCAAGATCCCAGTGTTCCTCTATTCCACCTAGACTCTGACCTTCCAAGTAATAACTGACCCCCCTATTCTTCCTAACAAAATGCACTATCTCACATTATCTGTGTTGAACTTCATTTGCCAATTATTTTCCCATTCTGCAAGTTTATTAACATCCTGTAATTCATTGCAGTCCTCCTCAGAATTGACTATACTCTTTAACTGGGTGTCACCTACAATTTTAAAATCTGTGCTTTTTATTCAAAAATTTAAATTGTTAATGTAAATGTGAACTGCAGCTTCTCCGGCACTGATCCTTGCGGAACACTCATACCTTTGGGTCGTACCTAACACAAAGGAAGACGGTTGTGGTTGTTGGAGGTCAGTCATCTCATCTCGGACAGTACTGCAAGTGTTCCTCAGGGTAGTATCCTAGGTCCAACTATCTACAGCTGCTTCATCAATGACCTTCCCTCCATCAGAAGGTCAGAAGTGGGATGTTCACTGACGATTGCACATCATTTGTGAATTCTCAGATACTGAAGCAGTCCATGTCCATATGCTGCAAGACCTGCACAACATTCAGGCTTGGGCTGATAATGGCAAGTAACATTCACACCACACAAGTGTCAGGCAATGACTATCTCCACCAAGAGAGAATCTAACCATCTCCCCTTGTTATTCAATGGCATTACCACCGCTGAATCCCCCAATATCAACATCCTGGGGGTTATCATTGATTTGAAACTGAACTGGACTGGCCATATAAATACTGTGGCTACAAGAGCAGGTCAGAGGCTAGGAATCCTGTGGAGAGCAATTCACCTCCTGACTCCCCAAAGCCTGTCCACCATCTACAAGGCACAAATCAGGAGTGTGATGGAATACTTTCCACTTGCCTGGATGAGTGCAGCTCCAACAACACTCAAGAAGCTCAATGCCATCCATCATAAAGCAGCCTGCTTGACTGGCACCACATCCACCAGCTTAAGCATTCACTCCCTCAGCTGCAAGTGGCAACTCACCAAGGTTCCTTCAACAGTACCTTTCAAACATGTGACCTCACCCATCTAGAAGGACAAGGGCAGCAGACGCATGGGAACACCATCACCTGCAAGTTTATCTCTAAGCCACACACCATCCTGACTTGGAACCTTATCGCCGTTCCTTCACTGTTGCTGGGTCAAAATCGTGGAACTCCCTTCCCAATAGCACTGTGGGTTTATCTACACCACATGGACTGCAGCGGTTCAAGAAAGCAGCTCACCACCACCTTCTCAAGGGCAATTAGGAATGGGCAATTAATGCTGGCCTACCTATATGGATTCTATTTTTTATCTTTGCACCAAATGGCTTAAAATTACTTTATGGTCATATAATGCATTCTTTTGATATATATACAGCATGTTAATTAATTTGAAGCACAGATAATATTGAGATAACAATTGATGGCAGCTGCTGTAAATATCGCAAGACTGGGTGGACAATTAATTATTATATTTAATGCAGAAATTTGGGTGTTAATTGCTAACACATAAAGCAAGTTTACGAGTTCACTGTTCTCATTAGGTGAATGTTAAAACTAATGCGCCTTAAATTACACAGTTGCTTATCTGTAATGGTTTTTAAGAAAGTTGATTATTTCCTTCCAAGGCAGGGTCAGTTACACACAATTACTGTATAAAGGGAGCTGATTTTCACCCTCTGAACACAGACGAGGGACAGGATTCATTCCAAAGAATTGGTGGGAGTCAGGTAAGGAATCTGCAAGGGTAATGAAGTTCCTTTTCCCGCTTCTATATGTATCTCAGGATAAAATTTCTTTGCCCTCATCTGAGATTTGATTTACTGGAGATCTTTTGCATTATGAAGGAGTTCAAAAGGGTAGTCAAGGAGAAGATGGTTTCACTTGTAGGGAACTCGAAACCAGGGGCCGTAACTATTAAGACAGTCACTAATAAATCCAATAGGAGAATCAGGAGAAATTTCTTTACCCAGAAAGTGGTGAGAATGTGAAATTCGCTACCACATGGAGTGGTTCAGGTGCATAGCATAGATACCTTTAAAGGGAAGCTAGATGAGTACATTAAGGGAGAAAGGAATAGATAGAAGGGTACATTGGTAGAGTTAGATATGGAGCATAAGCACCAGCATAGACACATTAGACCAAATGGCCTGTTTCTGTGCTGTGTAATCTCTTCCTGATGGTGGTAGCACAAGATGATGTTTGGTCGTTCCACAGATATTAGATCTCTTGCCCAACTGACCGCTCTTTGTAATTGACCATAGTCAGCAAGAGCTGTGAAGAACAATTACCAACAAGATCAGAGAAAGTATATGTAAGAAGAAAAGGATTGGTGAAGACAAATGTAGGTCATTTACAGTCCGAAACAGGAGAATTTATAATAGAGAACAAGGAAATAGCAGAGAAATTAAACAACTGCATTAGTTTTGTCTTCACAGAAGGAAGAAACAAATAATTTCCCAGAAATGCTAGGGAACCAAAAATCTAGTGAGAAGGAGGAATTGGAGGAACTTAGTATTACTAAAAAAAAAGTGCTAGAAAAATTAATGGGACAGAAAGCTGATAAATCCCCAGGGCCTGATATTTTACATCCCAGGGTACTAAAGGAGTGGCCATGGAAATAATGGATGTCCAAAACAAAAACAAAAACAGAATTACCTGGAAAAACTCAGCAGGTCTGGCAGCATCGGCGGAGAAGAAAAGAGTTGACGTTTCGAGTCCTCATGACCCTTCGACAGAACTTGAGTTCGAGTCCAAGAAAGAGTTGAAATATAAGCTGGTTTAAGGTGTGTGTGTGGGGGGCGGAGAGAGAGAGAGAGAGAGAGAGGTGGGGGGGGGGTGTGTGGTTGTAGGGACAAACAAATAATGGATGTGTTGGTTGTCATCTTCCAAAATTCTGGAACAGTCCCAGCAGATTGGAGGGTGGCAAATGTAACCCCACTATTTAAAAAAGGACGGAGGGAGAAAACAGCAAATTACAGACCAGTTCGCCTAACATCAGTAGTAGAGAAAATGCCACAGTCTATTATAAAGGATGCGATAACAGGACACTTCGAAAATATCAACAGGATTAGAGAAAGTCAACATGGATTTATAAAAGGGAAATCATGTTTGGCAAACCTACTAGAGTTTTTTTGAGGATGTAACTAGCAGGATAGATAAGGGAGAGCCAGTGAATGTGGTGTATTTGGACCTTCAGAAAGCTTTTGTTAAAATCCCACATAAGAGGTTAGTGTGCAAAATTAAAGCACATGGGATTGGCAGTAATATATTGGCATGGATTGAGAATTGGTTAGCAGACAGGGAACAGAGAGTAGGAATAAATGGGTATTTTTTGGAATTGCAGGGGTACTGTAGGAGTCAGTGCTTGGGCCCCAGCTGTTCACAATATATATCAATGATTTGGATGAAGGAATCAAATGTAATATTTCCAAATTTGTTGATCACACAAAATTAGGTGGGAATGTGAGTGGTGAGGATGATGTTAAAAGGCTTCAAGGTGATTTGGACAAGTTGAGTGAGTGGGCAAATACATGGCAGATGCAGTATAATGTGGATAAGTGTGAAGTTATCCACTTTGGTGGGAAAAACAGAATGGCAGAGTATTATTTAAATGGTGATAGATCGGGAAATGTTGATGTACAAAGGGACCTGGGTGTCCTTGTACATCAATCACAGAAAGCAAGCGTGAAGATGCAGCAAGCAGTTAAGAAAGCAAATGGTGTGTTGGCCTTCATTGTGAGAGGACTTGAGTACAGGAGCAAGGATACCTTACTGCAGCTGTACAGGGCCTTGGTGAGACCACATCTGGAGTATTGTGTGCAGTTTTGGTCTCCTTACCTAAGGAAGGATATACTTGCCACGGAAGGAGTGCAATGATGGTTTGCCAGACTGATTCCTGGGATGGCAGGGTTATCATATGAGGAGTGGTTGGGGTTGCCTATATTCACTGGAGTTTAGAAGAATGAGAGGGGATCTCATTGAAACGTATAAAATTCAGACAGGGCTGGACAGACTGGATGCAGGGATGATGTTTCCTCTGGCTGGTGGGGGGGGGGCGGGGTCTAGAACAAGGGGTCACAGTCTCAGGATATGGGGCAGGCCATTTAGGACTGAAATGAGGAGAAACTTCTTCACTGAGAAGGTGGTGAACCTGTGGAATTCTCTGTCACAGAGGCTGTGGAGGCCAAGTCACTGAACATATTTAAGAAGGAAATAGATTTCTGGACTCTAAAGGCATCAAAGGTTATGGGGAAAGAGTGGGAGTACGGCATTGAGATAGAGGATCAGCCATGGTCATATTGAATGGCAGAGCAGACTCGAGGGGCCGAATGGCCTACTCCTGCTTCTATGTTTCTAGGATCAGGGTGGAAACTCCAGCTGACTTGTCTCTTCTTTAGTCCAGGAACACTGAAGACAATTGTTTTGCCTCTGACTGCAGCCTGTAAGAGGGCAGGTAGCTCAAGTTAAACTTAAATTTAAACTGCAGGAGTAGAACAAAGGAGACACAGTTTCAAAATAGTAATAGATCACTTAAGGATTGATATTCAAAAAAAAAATCACACAAAGAATAATCAGTATATAGAATAAGATAGAGCAGTGGAGACAATGGAATCATTTCAAGGCAATGCTACAATGGGGTTCATTAGGATTTCTCTGGATGGATGAATTAAAATGGGCCGAATGGTCTGCCACATGTAAGTATTGTGAAGACAGACTAGAAAATGAACTAGGAACCATCTGGATTAGTGTTGTGTGAGGCAATGCTATTACCCATTTGGTTATGAATATAGTTTTAAATTAAATCAATGTTGGTGGGGGTTGTCTTGTAATAAGAACGTTTTAGATTCAATGTAAATATTGGTGGTATTAAATCTAAGATTTTGAATGTATCAGTCCAATATTTTAGGAATCCAGTATTGGTGTTAAAGAGTAAATACAGGAGAGAAAAAAATATATTTCGATGATATTTAATTCTTCAGCAGTTTTGTGTAAGATGATGCACAGCAAAATTTAAAATAGGTATGCTAGTGCCCTCTAGTGGAGAATAACAATTGCACCAGATTTTATTTCTCATGATATTGGCCCTTTTGGCTTTTGTTCCTGGATTTTAACTGGGATGTTAAGTATAGCATTTCATTATTAGATATGATCATTCAGGTGCCAAAAAATGCAGTAATATTGAAATTGTAAAACTGTATTTGATAATTTGTGGACTTCAGCACAGCTCACAAAATAGACTGAAACACAGGAACTCCAAAATGGCTTTTTAAAAATTAATTCACAGGATGTGGGCTTTGCTGGCTGGGCCAGCATTTATTGCCCATCCCTAGTTGCCCTTGAGAAGGTGGTGGTGAGCTGCCTTCTTGAACCTCTGCAGTCCATGTGGTGTAGGTACACACAGTGCTGTTATGGAGGGAGTTCCAGGATTTTGACCCAGTGAGTGAAGGAACGACGATATATTTCCAAGCCAGGATGGTGAGTGCCTTGGGAGGGAAACTTCCAGGTGGTGGTGTTCCCATCTATCTGCTGCTCTTGGCCTTCTAGATGCGTCACTACCGGTATATTAAGTGATGTTAAATCACATTATTATGTGATATGAAAGAGTGGCAAGATCCCAGGTTTAATATATGGTCTGTGCCAAGTTAGTTAGGGCATTGAGGAGGGTATTACAATTTGTCACACCGTCTCTGGGTTAGGAAGGCAAAAATAAGTCAGTGAGGGTTCCTGCTCCAGATGGATCTCCACTGACTCATGTGTACTAACAGTATTGAGTTTGACTGTGTATGATCACCATGTTGGATTAACTTGCAATATTGCATGGAAAGATACCATTGAGTGACTGGTGCCTGTGGCAACATAAACCACAACAATCAGCACCAGAGGATGGCATACAATTAGGAGCATGAAAGACAAATCTAAACAGCTGATATTGACTATAAATATACCTTCCCTTTGTTATAAAACACAGATCATTGATGTTTATTTGGATTTCATCCAAATTAACACGTGTCTACAACAAAGTGGAATTTCACCATTTCAGATTTTAATCCTTTTAATGTTGCTGGACATTCCTTGACTCTTTTGGTACTAATTTATGCAGCATGGCGCAAGGTGTGTGTGTGTGTGTGTCGGTGGGGGGGGGGGGGGGGGGGCGGGGGGGGGGGAGGTGTTAGTGACACTGGATTGGGGAGAGTGACCTGGGGTGGGGGAGAGTTACACAGTCTGAGGGAGAGTGACAAGGGATAAGAATGAGTGGCTGTGTGGGGGAAGAGTGACAAGATATAGGGCACATAATGTGAGTTTGTCTGAAATTTTTGGTTTGGTTTTTTTTCCCAGGAAGTGGTAAGTGGTGAAGATGCTCACTCCAAGGTTCCTTGTACTTCTGCTCTCCATCATGGGATCAATTTGGGCAAATGAGATTGAAAGCAGGTAATGAGAACATTGAGCTCCCATGGGTGAGCAAAGTATTATACATATAAAAAAGAAGCAGTTTATATGTTCAGGCCCAGTTGGTTTAGTTAGTATGTAGCTGAGGCTTAGGGTGCCCTGGTTCAATCCTTGGTTTGAGCTCAGTTAAGTGCTTTGGGGGCATTACAATTGCCTTCAGAGAAAGAGAGAACTTGCATTTATATAGCTTCTTTCATGAACTCAGGGTGTCCCAAAGCACTCTGCAGCCAGTGATATTTTGAAGTGTGTTTCCTACATTACAACAGTGACTACACTTCAAAAAATGTACTGCATTGTCTGTAAAGTGCTTTGAGATGCCGGGTAATTGTGAAGAGCACTATGTAAATGCAAGTCTGTCTTTCTGCAGTTACCGTTGTAATTTTGGAAATACAGCAGCCAATTTGCACACAGCAAGGTTCCACAGACAGCAATGGGACAAATGAGCAGATAACCTGTTACAGTGATGTTGATTGAAGAATAAATATTGACCAGGATTGACCAGGGAGGACTTCCCTGCTCTTCTTCAAAATAGTGCAATGGGATCTTTACACCCATTAGGAGGGGTTAATGTTTTATTGAAAGATAGCGCCTTTGGCACTGCAGCACTCCATCACTGTGCCATTGAGATTATGCACTTAAGTCTCTGGAATGGGACCTGAACCCACAACTCCGAGACAAGTGTGACACAGGTTAGGAGAGTGAAAACTAGTCAGGGTTCCTATTCCTAATCACTATGGCTTCTTTAGGAACTTTGCATTTTTTGACATTGAGTAGAGAGAGCTTGGGCTTGGTTGTGTGGCCACTACAGTCGATTAGACTGCAGCTACTCACTGCTAAGTTTCACATATGAGGAATGACCACTTAGGTAGTGAAGTACTGACAGACAGATGACTGTATCCCAGAAAAGAGTCAACAACTTCAGGAGAGGAGGGAAGAAAGTTGATGGGAAGAAAATAAAATCCTGTTGATAACCACAATGAAATTGTTCATGTTTCCCTGTTGAACTGCAGCCTTTCAATCCGGGGCGAACCTTTGGAGAAACGGTATTCTGAGGCTATGTTGGCCAGTGACTACAGTAAAATTGCGGAAGCTATAATGAATAAGAAATTTGTTGATATGTTGATTGCAGCCAATAGGTAAGCAGCTTCATGGACTAAAATATTCACACTGTTAGTCACTTCATTATTGAAAATATAAAGGTTGAAGATTTAGTCATAAACTTTATACAAACACATTAAATATAAAAAAAATTTCATCAACATCTGCAATACCCTTGTAGTTCTCTACTTGTCCCTGCCGCATCGATGGTTCATGCAGAACTGGGAGACTTTGCACTACCTAACTCTCTGTTAATCAAAAATACAGTGGCTTTAGGATCAATTAAGGACTTAGTAACCACTTCAGGTATGGAATTGATACTGGTTCCTGTGGTTGCAGCATTGAAATGAAGTAATATTCTGGTGGGTAATGGCTAAATGGACACAAAGAAGATGAATGGTATTATACAGAATATACAGCCATTTGGCCCAACTATTCTGTTCTGGTGTTGATACTCCACACGAATCACCTCCCATTCCACCTACCTTTCAACATATCTTTCTATTCCCTTTTCGCTTATGTACTCATCTTGTTTCCTTTTGAAAGCCTCTGAGCTAATCGCCTCATCCTGTTCCACATTCTAACCACCCCTTGAGCAAAAGAAATGTCCTCATTTCCCTGTTGGATTTGTTAGTAATTATGTTATTTTGTGTCAAAACCTATTCTCCCCTCAAAGAATCTAATATTCCAAATCTATCCAACACTTGAATATATCAGTCCTATATCTGGGCCGCTCTTCCATCACCTCTCTGTGCCTGCACCTGTGCATATGAGGATGATCCCAGGTTAAATTCCTAATCAGCTGAGCTCAACTGAGGCTGCAGGAACTATCTTGTACATACAGCCCCTGGTTTTGGATTCTCCCACAAGTAGAAACATTCTCTCTATATTTACCCTGTCCAACAAATCAATAATTTCAGGTGTCCTCTAAGGCTTCCCTTACAGAGGTCTAGTGGCTCAGTAGCTAGTGTCCTGACCTCTAAGCTAGAAGCTCTGAGTTCAAGCCCTACTCTGGGACTTTTTGGTCACAAAAAGTGTGTTCATGATGTGGTTCAAGCAGGTTGATAATCAGCCAGCTAACGCTTCCACTACTCCCCAAAGTGGGGAAAAAATGTGTATGCAAAAATACAAAACAAATAAATCTTTCCTTTTTTTCCAAAGAATACTGGCGCATATTGTGGTACAGGACTGGCACTTGGAGTGGCATCACAACAGAGCATGGTGCTGTCCCTATCAGGTGTCCACGAAGTTGCACTTTCCAGCAAGGGGTCACTGTGTAGCGATTAGGAGTAGAAAATATATCTGAATCCTCATCTCTTAGCTTCCTCCCTAAAGAAAGCGATTGTAGTTTCTTCAATTAGGGCCTCAGTTGAGCTCAGCTAACTAGTAATTGAACTTAGGCTCTTCCTCATCTGTATCATTGCACACAGAGCCTGGTGGAGAGGTTCTGGAAGAGGTCCCCAGATACAAGATTGACATTCAAGTGTTGGATGATTTGGAGTGTTTTGAGGGGGGAACAGTTTTTGACACAGAATGAGAAAACCAGCTTCTCTAGCAGCTTCAGTCATTGTGACTTCCACTTGGGATCTGAGGGGTTGATAAGGCCAAGAATGTTAATATCAGAGGGGGTTGGGGTGGAGCCATCGAGGGTCAGTGTTGGAAGCTGCTGATTAGACTTGTGGGAGTGATTTACATCATTACTGCCTAACAAGCAGCAGTTGCTTGTGTAGTTAGAATCCCCGGGTCAGTCACTCCCCACCCCACTAAATCACTGGTAGTTGACTTGAGATTTTAGAGAGGAGATGATAAGGATACTTACCCAGCATCTATTAATTATATCCATGTTTAACTTACTGTTCTTGGGTTTGTTTACTTTCTAGTGCAACTACTGAGAGTGTGGAGAGAGAGCTAAATATGGACCTCAATACAGCTAACCCTGCCCGCTCAGTTCATCAGTTTGTTAAAAGGTGAGTTGTAGCTTCTGAGGCTATGTAAAATGAAGAAAGTAGGCAAATAACCATGAATAAACCCAATGGTCTGGCAATAATAACTCCCAAGGGACAACAGTGAATATCTAATGACTTTGTTTTTTTTTGTTTTCATCTTTGAAAGGCCTGCATTTATATAGCTTCCTTCCCAACCTGAAATGGTCTTTCAAATTATTGATTTGTTGGACAGGGTAAATATAGAGAGAATGTTTCTACTTGTGGGAGAATCCTCAGATATACCAAAGGCCTGAGTGTAGTCACTGTTTTAAGGTAGGAAAAATGACAGCCAATTTACACACAGCAAGCTCCTACAAACAGCAGTGCAATAATAACCAGATAATTTGTACTAGTGATGTTAGTTGAGGGATAAATATTGACCAGTACACCAAGAAGAACAGCTCTGCTTGTTTTCTGATAGTGCTGTGGGAAATTTTGTCTCCCTCAGAGTGCAGGTGAGGCCTGGATTTAACGCTTGATCTAAAAGGTGGTAACTCTGACAGTGCAGCATTCTCTCAGTAGTCAGCCTGGATTATGCACTCAACTCACTGAGTGGGACTTGAACTCACAATCATCTGACTCAGAGCAAGCGTGCTACCCAGTGAACCAAGGTTGATATTTACAAGCACAAGGAGCAGAAACGTTAACCTACTTGTAATTCTGCAGGATGTTACCAAATGCATGTCTAGATGTCAGTGGCAGTACCAGAGGTTTCTAATCCTTCAGGATTGTCCTGGAATCTCCAGGAATTAAAGATAATATTGGTTTATAATGTTCCTGTGAAGCGCCTGAGGACATTTTATTATGTACATGTGTTACATAAGCCATAAGACCATAAGACCATAAGACATAAGAGCAGAAATTAGGCCTGATAAGTTTCTCAGCCCCATTCTCCCGCCTTCTCCTCGTAACCTTTGATCCCCTTACCAATCAAGAACCTATCTATCTCGGTCTTAAATACACTCAATGACCTGGCTTCCACAGCCTTCAGTGGCAATGAATTTAGTGGCTAAAGAAGTTTCTCCTCATCTCTGTTCTAAAAGGTCTTCCCTTTACTCTGAGGCTGTGCCCTCGGGTCCTGGTCTCTCCTACTAATGGAAACATCTTCCCCACATCCACTCTATCCAGGCCTTTCAGTATTCTGTAAGTTTCAATCAGATCCCCCCTCATCCTTCTAAACTCCATCGAGTATAGACCCAGACCCTCAAACGTTCCTCATATGTTAAGCCTTTTATTCCTGGGATCGTTCTCTTGAACCTCCTCTGGATTCTCTCCAGGGCCAGCACATCCTTCCTGAGATACGGGGCCCAAAATTGCTCACAATATTCTAAATGGGGTCTGACCAGAGCCTTATAAAGCCTCAGCAGCACATCCCTGCTTTTATATTCTAGTGCTCTCGAAATAAATGCCAACATTGCATTTGCCTTCCTAACTACTGACTCAACCTGCAAGTTGACCTTAAGAGAATCCTGGACTAGGACTCCTAAATCCCTTTGCACTCAAGATTTCTGAATTCTCTCCCCATTTAGAAAATAGTCTATGCCTCTATTCTTCCTACCAAAGTGCATGACCTCACACTTCCGTTGTATTCCATTCTTTTTTTTATCAAAGTTGTTGCTGTTATTAATCTCCTGGGCGTTACTGTAAGGAACTCATAATAGAAAAATCATAGAAAGCATTAAAAAGATGAGTGTTTTATTCATTTTCTGTAAACTCTCTTGTTATTAGTTATAAAAATATTGGAGATGGGAAAGTAGGGAAAGATGGTGCGGCAGTTAGAGGCATTATGGTCACATGTTGAAACCTCCAGGAATGTATCCACCTAGAGTTGGCGACCTTGGGTAGCACAGACTATCTTGAAGGAATAAGGGAGTTGGGATTTGCCTATGTTAGTGATCTAAAAGTCAGAGGTGGGAAATTCTGGAAAAAGTTAGCATTTAAAAAAAAAGGCAACAAAATTAGAGCAAATCCTTTCAGGACAGGGAGAAAACTGAAAAAAAAAACATGTTCTTAATGAGTTTGAGGCAAAATTGGATGAATTTCTGACTAGATGCACCACTGCACTTCAACACCAGGGGTCATGTGTCACTTACTGGTCAGGAACCAGAAGTGGGGAGTCCAGGAAGTGTTCTAGTTAGTGCCAATAGATAGAAAGGTAAAACTTTCATTTATATAATGCCTTTCATGACCTGAGAATGCCACAAAACTCTTTACAATAATGTATTAATAGAATGTAAAATCTAAGACAGTTAAAGGTACACTCTCTTTACAAAATAGTGTTTGACAAAATCTTTTTCCTGCAATTATATAAATAATGTAATGGTATTGATTCACTTTTGTACACTGCCATTACAATAAGTGAACTAGCATTTATACATCACCTTTCACATAGTCAAAGGTTACATGAATCAGAAAGGAAAGTGGAGTTGAGGCCACAATCAGATCAGTCATGATCTTACTGAATAGTGCAGCTGGCTCGATGGGTCGAATGTCCCACTCCGGCTCCTCATTCTTGTGTTGTGGTCTGGTACTCGGGATGACCGAAAGCGTTTTACAGTCGGTCCCGTACTTCTGAAGAGTGGTCACTGTTACAATGTAGAAAATGCAGCAACCAATTTGCACACAGAAAACATTAAGAACATTGCTAACAGCGATATGATCCTGAGCAGATAATCTGCTTTTCGTGATGTTCATTAAGGGATAGATATTGGCTAAGGATACGAGGAAGAATTCCCCTGCTCTTCTTGTAATAATTTCACACGCTGGAAGTAATAAACAGGGCCTCCGTTTAAGATTTCATCTGGAAAACGGCACCTTTGACTGCACAACACTGAAGTAATGTAGAAACATAGAAACTAGGAGAAGGAGTAGGCCATTCGGCCCCTCGAGCCTGCTCCGCCATTCAATATGATCATGGCTCATCCTCTTTCTCAACGCTGTACTCCTGTGCTCTCCCCATACCCCTTGACGCCTTTAGATCCAGAAATCTATTTATTTCCTTCTTAAATATATTAAGTGACTTGGCCTCCACAGCCTTCTGTGGTAGACAATTCCCCAGGTTCATCACCCTGAGTGAAGACGTTTCTCCTCATCTCAGTCCTAAATGGCCTACCCCATATCCTGAGACTGTGACCCCTTCTTCCAGAACCCCCAGCCAGAGGAAACATCATCCCTGCATCCAGTCTGTCCAGCCCTGTCAGAATTTTATACGTTTCAATGAGATCTCCTCTCGCCCTTCTAAACTCTGGTGAATACAGGCCTAGTCGGCCCAACCTCTCTTCATACAACAATCCTGCCATCCTAGGGAATCAGTCTGGTGAACCTTCGCTGCACTCTCTCTATGGCAAGTATATCATTTCTTGGGTATGGAGACCAAAACTGCACACAATACTCCAGATGTGGTCTTACCAAGGCCCTGTACAGCTGCAGTAAGACATCCTTGTTCCTGTACCCAAATCCTCTTGCAATGAAGGCCAACATACTATTTGCCTTCTTAACTGCTTGCTGCACCTGCATGCTTGCTTTCAGTGATTGGTGTACAAGGGCACCCAGGTCCCTTTGTACATCAACATTTCCCAATCTATCAGCATTTAAATAATCCAAAACAAAAACAGAATTACCTGGAAAAACTCAGCTCATGAGGACTCGAAACGTCAACTTTGCTCTTCTCCGCCGATGCTGCCAGACCTGCTGAGTTTTTCCAGATAATTCTGTTTTTGTTTTGGATTTCCAGCATCTGCAGTTTTTTTGTTTTTACCATTTAACTAATACTCTGCCATTCTGTTTTTCTGACCAAAGTGGATAACTTCACACTTATCCACATTTATTGTATCTGCCATGTATTTGCCCACTCACTCAACCTGTCTAAATCACCTTGAAGCCCCCTAACACCCTCCTCATTGCTCACATTCCCAACAAGTTTCGTGCTACCAAGTAAGATCCTAAATAAAGATGACATGACTGATTCTTCTCCCTCCTCACTCACCCTGCCCCTTTATGTTGGCAGAGATAAATTCATGCCTAAAGACATTTTGTGGGGAAGGTAGTGGTGTAGTTGTCATGTCACTAGACTAGTAATCTAGAGGCCCAGGATAACGCTCTAAGGGTATGGATTCAAATACCATTACAGCAGCCGGTGGAGTTTAAATTAAATTAATAACATCTGCAAATTTTTGAGGGTTTAGCTGTAGCATAGTGGTTATGTTACTGGGCTAGTAATTAAGTGACTTATGATTGGAGATAGAAGTTCAAATCTCACCACAGCAGCTGGTGAAACTTAAATTTAATTTATTAAATAAACTGGAATAGATAACTGGTGATGGTCATGGAATCCATTGGATTGCTGCAAAAACCCATCTGGTTCACTAATCTCCTTCAGAGAAGGAAATCTGCTGACTTTAGGTCTTATAAGTATATTCAAGGCTGAGGTAGACAGATTTTTAATCAGTAAGGGAATTGAGGGTTATGGGAAAAAGGCAGGAAAGTGGAGTTGAGGATTATCAGATCAGTCATGATCTCATTGAATGGAGAAGCAGACTTGATGAGCTGAATAGCCTATTTCTGCTCCTACGTCTTATGGTCTTATGGTTTCTTCTATTTTCACTGAGTTCTCCCATTCAGTGATTTCCACTATGTTTTATATTTCAGTAGTACTCGATCTGCAGATCCTGCTTATTCTCTCCTGAGAGATCAGCTTATCCAGGACTTGCTGGACAGACTTAGAATTACCATTAAGGCCACCAACCAAAAGCAAGCTGCTCACATGTCTGCCCTGAAAGGACATGAAATGGGGAGGGGGGAGAGGCCGGTACCATAAAACAGTGATGGACAATGATCACTTAATGAACATTTTCTAACATGAAGCTCAACTCAAGCCCATATCCTAACCCCATCACTCTTGGGCTCACTCAGAATTCCCAGACTGGGCAACATCCTGATTTTTGAATACAATCCTTGTCTTCCATTCTCTCCTTGGCCTTGCACTATGTCAAAAATGCTATATAAATGCAAGTCGTTGATGCTCTTGTTGAGGAACAGCACCATATCTTTCTACTAGGCACATTACAGCCTTCCAGCCTCAACCTTGAGTTAAACAACTCCAGCTCGTAAGCACCCCTTTCCTTATACAACTGGTGTGGGAATGGAACTTCTGGGAGTGGAGGAGGCGTGGGCTGATTCTTGGGGTGGGGACCACCAATGGTACATGGCTGGTGGTGATCTCCCCACCACCACATTCTGCGAGTCTTTTCCTCTTTGCCAAATTTTCCATATTTCCCTCTCCCTCTGCTAGTCTGCCAGTCACCATTCACCATTCACACTTTTTGTTCACATCTTTTGTGTCATTGTTATAATGGAAGAAACATAGCAGCCAAGATGCACACAGCAAGCTCCCACAAACAATAGTCTGGTAATGACCAGATAATCTGTTGTTAGGATATTTATTAGCTAGGACACTGTAGTACATCCACTGTGCTGTTTGGGAAGGAGTTCCAGGATTTTGATCCAGTGACAGTGATGGAATGGTGATGTGTGATTCTATGACGCTCCCAGTGCAGTACTCTTACTCCTACTCTTCTTCAAAATAATTCCATGGGATCTTCCAAATCTACCAAAGAGAACAAGGCAGGGCCTCAGTTTAACTTCTCACCTGAAAGACACCACCTCTGACAATGCAGCATTCCCTCAGTACTGAAATAGAAGCAGTAAGTGCTGGAAAAGCTCAGCAGGTCTGGCAGCATCTGTGGAGAGAGAAGCAGAGTTATGTTTTGAGACCATTATGACTTCTTCTGAACTGAACAGATGGTTTTATGCTGTTGTAAAAGGGGGGAGGGGCAGGTGAAGCAAAAGGGAAGGTCAAGGGTAGCTTAGAGGGTGGGGGAGATTAAATGACAAATATGTCATGGATCAAAAAGCAAAGAGAGTGGTAAAGGAACAAAGATTGGTCCAGAGATGGTGTTAATAGCAGAGTAAAGGTCAGCGCTATCTGAAAGCAAAACATGAGAACAAGATACACAAGAGGCACAAGGGGAAAAAAATTCCAAATGGAGGACAGAGTTCATGGTCTCAAGTTGTTGAACTCAATGTTGGGTTCAGAAAGTTGTAAAGTGCCTAATTGGAAGATGCTGTGCTGTTCCTCCAGTTTGCTCTAGGCTTCATTGGAATATTATAGCAGGCTGAGGACAGAAATGTGAGCGTGAGAGCAAGATGGTGAATTAAATGGCAAGGGACCAGAAGGTCAGGGTCATGCCTGCAGACTGAACAGAGGAGCTCCGCAAGGCAGTCAGCCAGTCTGAGGTCTCCCATAGTACTGCACTGGAAGCGTCATAGAATCATACATCACCATTCCCATCACTGTCACTGGATCAAAATCCTGGAACTCCTTCCCAAACAGCACAGTGGATGTACCACATGGACTGCAGCAGTTCAAGCAGGTGGCTCACCATCATCTTCTCAAGGACAATTAAGGATGGGTAATAAACGTTGGCCTTGCCAGCGATGCCCACATTCCATGTAAATACTTTAAAAGTGTAGGATGAGGCCATTCAGTCTATTATGCCCATGCTGGCTCTTTGATAGAGCCATCTAATTAGTCCCATTCCACTTCCCTTTCCCCACAACCCTTCCTTTTTTTCCCATTCAGTATTTTTATCCAATTCCCTTTTGAAAATTATTATTGAATCTGTTTCCATCATTCTTTCAGGCAGTTCATTGCAGGTCACAGCAAATCAATGTGCAAAAAAAGTCTCCTCATCTCATCTCTGGTTCTTTTGCCAATTATCTTACATCTGTGTCTTCTCGTTACTGACCCTTCTGCCACGGAAACAGTTTCTCCTTATCTATTGAAACCCTGACAGAAAAAGGCCATTCAGCCCAACCAGGCTATGCTGGCATTTATGCTTTGCTCGAGCCTCCTCCAATCCGTCATCCTTGAACGTTGTCAATATAACCCTCTATTCCCTTCTCCCTCATTGCTTGTCTAGCTTCACCTTAAACTACTCCCTGTGGTAGTGAGTTCAACATTCTCACCACTATCTAGGTAAAGAAGATTTCTTTGAATTCACTATTTGATTTATTGGCGACTATCTTGTATTGATGGCCTTGTTTTGCTCTCACACAAGCGGAAACAAGTGTCTACTCTACCAAAACCTTTCATAATCTTAAAGACCTTTATTGGTGGCTTGTGCTCAGTGACTCCCTCTGCAGTTAAGGTATGAAGGGATTAAAGATGTGAATCTGTGCATGGAGGCTTTGTTGAACAGAGAATATAATTGGTTCCTCCTCTCACCCATGTGTGTTTCTTATAGGATCCAGGGAGCTGAGTGATATGATCACCAACTTGAAACTTGCCAATCACAAGAATGGCTTTACGGATACAAGTTAATCTTTGTCTTAGCAAATTTGTAAAGATTTAGAAAAATGTAAATGTGATCAGTTAAACAATAAAAATCTACTCATTCCAAAACCTTGCAATCACTTGTCTTCTTCCATTTCCTCAGTTCTTATGAGTCTCCAGGTAATCCATTCACCACTTTAAACATTCCCTCTGCTAATGGCGCACTGTAGATTCTGTGTGTACTATTGATAAAAAGCACTGTAACAACTGCCAAGGCTTCTTTGTTAGCACCTCCCATCTAGTCTGCAAGCTCTACCACCTTGAAGGACAGAGGCAGCAGATGCAGGGGAACACCACCACCTGTAAGTTCCCCTCCATCCTGACTTGGAAATGCCTGTCTCTTTACGAGGTATGTGGAACATTCCTTGTTCCAGTCCTACTCCGGTCCCCTTCCCCAACTCTTTCTCCGGTACATCGATGATTACTTCGGTGCTGCTTCATGCTCTCGTCGGGACTTGGAAAAATTTGTTAATTTTACTTCCAATCTCCACACCTCCATCATTTTCACATGGTCTCTGACACTTCCCTTCCCTTCCTTGACCTCGCTGTCTCAATCTCTGGTGATAGACTGTCCACCAATATCCGTTACAAGCCTACCGACTCCTACAGCTACCTTGACTACAGCTCCTCACACCCCGCTTCCTGTAAGGACTCCATCCCATTCTCTCAGTTCCTTCGCCTCCGTCGCATCTGTTCCGATGATGCTACCTTCAAAAACAGTTCCTCTGACATGTTCTTCTTCTTCCTTAACTGAGGTTTTCCACCCACAATCGTTGACAGGGCCCTCAACCGTGTCCGGCCCATCTCCCGCGCATCCGCCCTCACGCCTTCTCCTCCCTCCCAGAAACATGATACAGTCCCCCTTGTCCTCACTTATCACCCCACCAGCCTCCGCATTCAAAGGATCATCCTCCGCCATTTCCGCCAACTCCAGCATGATGCCACCACCAAACACATCTTCCCTTCACCCCCCACTGTCGGCATTCCGTAGGGATTGTTCCCTCCAGGACACCCTGGTCCACTCCTCCATCACCCCCTACTCCTCAACCCCCTCCTATGGCACCACCCCATGCCCACGCAAAAGATGTAACACCTGCCCCTTCACTTCCTCTCTCCTCACCGTCCAAAGGCCCAAACACTCCTTTCAATTGAAGCAACATTTCACTTGCATTTCCCCCAACTTAGTCTACTGCATTCGTTGTTCCCAATGCGGTCTCCTCTACATTGGAGAGACCAAACGTAAACTGGGCAACTGCTTTGCAGAACACCTGCGGTCTGTCCGCAAGAATGACCCAAACCTCCCTGTCGCTTGCCATTTCAACACTCCACCCTGCTCTCTTGCCCACATGTCTGTCCTTGGCTTGCTGCACTGTTCCAGTGAAGCCCAACGCAAACTGGAGGAACAACACCTCATCTTCCGACTAGGCATTTTACAGCCTTCTGGACTGAATATTGAATTCAACAACTTTAGGTCTTGACCTCCCTCCTCCATCCCCACCTCCTTTCTGTTTCTTCCCCCTTCCTTTTGTTTTTTTTCCAATAAATTATATAGATTTTTCTTTTCCCACCTATTTCCATTTTTTTAAAATATTTTTAAAACTTTTATGCTCCCCCCACCCCCACTAGAGCTATACCTTGAGTGCCCTACCATCCATTCTTAATTAGCACATTAGTTTAGATAATATCACCAACCTTAACACCTATGTGTTCTTTTGTTCTGTTGTCTGTGACATCTTTTGATGACCTGCTTCTATCACTGCTTGTTTGTCCCTACAACCACGCCAACCCCCTCCACTTCTCTCCCCCCACCCAACCCACCCACCCACACCTTAAACCAGCTTATATTTCACCCCTTCCTTGGATTCACCTAGTTCTGTCGAAGGGTCGTGAGGACTCGAAACGTCAACTATTTTCTTCTCCGCCAATGCTGCCAGACCTGCCGAGTTTTTCCAGGTAATTCTGTTTTTGTTTTGGATTTCCAGCATCCGCAGTTTTTTGTTTTTATTGGAAATATATCGCTGTTCCTTCATTGTCGCTGGGTCAAAATCCTGGAACTCCCTCCCTATCAGCACTGTGGGTGCACCTACACCACATGGACTGCAGTGGCTCAAGAAGGCAGCTCATCACCACCTTCTCAAGGGCAGAAGTAGGCAATAAATGCACATCCTGAGAAATCTTAAAATTGCGATTCTAAATCATGAAATTAAGTTTGCCTATTTTAGCTTTTCACTTGTTAAGATTAATTTAGTTAAATCTAAATAGGAAAAACACAACTGTTACAGATCCCTGGGCTCATCTATTAAGAGGCTAAATAAACACGTGGGAGAAGGAAATAGAATGCTGTCTGCTGATGGACTAAGATGAAATAGGCTGGAGGAGCCTCGTATGGAGCAAACATCAACATTGGCCACTGTGGAAACACAGTGATGGTGGTTATGAAGGCAGAGGATGAGAGAAAGTTGGAAGTACGATGGGAAATGTAGTTTAAGATACAGCGGAAATGCTGCTGTTTAAGGGCACAAGATTAAATAATGGTTGAAGAGGTTAGAGTTAAGAGGGTTGGAATGTGTTTACAATATAACTAGAAATAGCAACAAGGAAACTGTAATATCCAGCAACATAAGGAGTTACTACAGGGGGAGGGAGAGAGGGAGAATCGCTGATATTGGGGTTGCTACTTTATCCGCTGGTGTTGCCATTAAATTCGCTGCGGGTTTTGTTGCCGCCTCCGTGTCGCAGGCGGATGGAGTCAGTGCGGAACCGGCAACAAGGCGGAGCCGGAGACAGAGATAGGGAAGCGGGGCAGGGCTGGCAAGCGGAGCTGGTGAATCGGGTTCCCGGTTTCTGATTATTGTCTTTCAGCAAAAAAAACCAGACCCAAAGTTCTGCAAAGATGCACAGAAGGGGAGTTGGAGCCGGTGCCATCGCCAAGAAGAAACTCGCAGAAGTAAGTTACAATTTATTGCCCTTTTCCTCAGTTGGTACAATCTATTGCCCCTTATCCCCAGACAGAATCAATTGCTCCATTTCTCCATTTACAATCTATTGCCCCTTTCCCACCGGTGTTGTGTGCCTGTTTTGTGAAAGGAGCTGTATAAATCTTAGTCTTTCATGAGGGGAGTTCCAATTTAAAAGACGAAGTGTGTAGTCTTGTGTATTTCACACACCGGAGTGTCTTGCACAGTATTATATACTGTTTCTGTCGTGGATATTGCTGAAAAGAGAGACGCTGCCAAAGCTGTTCCCCTCGCAATCACCAGGAAAAACACAAGAAGGCCAAATTTAAAAGGATCACAATTATACTACAGGACAAGAGGGTGTTGCAGTATAAATTGCGATCCTTTGATCTTTGGCATTCTTGCATTTGACCTGAGGAATGCAAGAGGAAAAGCTTTGGCAAATATGTCTCTCTTTTCAGCAACATTCAAGTCCTGTTCTGCCAGGTGACTGTTTCTATCTTGTTAGTTGTATCAGAGATAAATATTTATTTAAAAAGACGGGCAATGTTTAGTGTCACTTATAAAAGTGAGCGTACTATACGTATAAAGGATTTGGTTTTGGGGAGGAGGAGCATATTAAAGCATAGCCTGTCAGGAGGAGAGGGATTGTTGCCTTGTCACACTAATATTAGAGGATCAGTGAATGGAGGACATGCATCTTGCAGAGAGAATCAGTGCTGCTGGACCTGCCTCCATGGGTAGTATTCTTCCACCACCCCCCCCACCCCCACCCCCAAACACACCACCCGAGTAAAAAGGTGGGAGGTGCGAGCCCCGTTCTAGAGATTTGAGCACAAAACCTAGCTTCACATTCCAGTGCAGCACTGCCACTCAAAACAAATCCTGTGTAAAAATCGCTAGAACTTTCCAACAAGCACCAAGATGCAGCTTGGCTGGCGGTGAGAAAGGCCCTCCCCGTCAGATCCTTCCAACATGCCAGGAGTCTCACCCCCTCTGCACGTTGCCCTCGAGGTGGCTGTGGTGGGGAAGAGACCGTTGTTCACCTCCTTGTAGATTGTGCCTTTGCAAAGAAAGTCTGGAGAGAGATGCAGTGGTTTCTGTCGAGGTTCATCCCGAGCAGTTCTGTGACACAGGACTCTGTGCTCTACGGGCTGTTCCCAGGGACACACACCGAGACAAACATCAACTACAGCTGGAGGATCATCAACTTGGTGAAAGACATTCTTTGGTCTGCCCGGAACTTGTTGGTCTTCCAGTGCAAAGAGTTGTCCCCGACCGAGTGTTGCAGACTGGCACATTCCAAGGTCCAGGACTACGTGCTGAGGGACGCACTGAAGCTTGGGGCAGCCGCCGCAAAGGCGCAATGGGGAAAGGTCACTGTCTAAGACTGTTCTGCCATAGTGCACCGAGGGACTGGGAAAGGTATAGACCCCTCGTTCTGTAAGGTTCACAGTGAATGTATACATTGAATACTAAATGTATTATAATTGTATTGAAGCATCTCAGAGTGCAACACGATGTATGTTGATAACTCCAATACCATTGCACCTCGTGATCCATGTGTAAAAGTTGAATATGATTGCACTTTTTGTGATGGCAATTTAGAAATGTTTTGTATTGTACTTTCAGATATTTTATGAATAAAGTATATTTTATGAATTTAAAAAGTCCTATGTAAAAATATTGAAATATAACTTCTGACTTCCATTCTTTAAAATTAGAACTGTCCTTAAAAAAACAATTATTTGCATTTATATAGTGCCTTTCACAGCCTCAGGATGTCACAAAGGGCTTTAAAGCTGATGAAGTATTTTTGAAGTGTAGTTACTGTTGTAAACTATGAAAAGTGACAGCCAGTTTGGTGCAGAGCAAGCTCCACAAATCATAACCAACATCACAAAAACAGATTATTTGGTCAAGGGAGAAATATTGTGCATGACACCAGGGATAACACTCCCCTAATATTCTTTGAAATAGTGACATGGAATCTTCTACACCCACCTGAAAGGGCAGATGGCCTTCAGTTTAATCCGAAAGACAGTGCCTCATACAGTGCAGCACTCCCACAGTACTGCACTGGGAGCGTAGGCCTGGATTATTTGCTCATGTGTGGTATGGGACTTGAGGTAAATGTTATTGAGTCACAAGACACCCAGGACATCTTTGTCTGCATGCACTGTTAGGATGATTTCAGTGGCCTGGGAGATGGGGGGGTTGAGGGGGTTAAATCAGCCAGAGTCTTTGCTCTGTTCACAATTTGGTGATACCTGCTGAATGGTTGATGAGAACGGGATCAATCTTTGCAGTGATCAGCCTGACCACTCCTGTGTGAATTGCCCTCCAATCCAGGACCAGGTGTAAAGAGTTCTGACTTGGGCATACTGAGCTACAGGAGGGTGCGAAAAAGGAACATGAGAACTAGTGATGGGGAGTTGATGGAAAGGGATTTTGCAGATCTCTGTAATACTGTTGTTAATTGGTACACTATAGTATAAAGTACCATAGAGCGACCTTGAGGTTAAAATCTAGGCTGACACAACCAATGCAGGATTGAGGGAACATAGCACTGTCAGGGGTGTCATCTTTTGGATGAGACATTAAACCAAAGACATCCTGCCTGCACTCTTGGGTCACAATGGCACTATTTTGAAGCAGAGTAGGGAAGTTAGTCTTGGTGTTATAAGTCCAATATTTGTCCCTCAACCAACATCACAAAAAACAGTTTATCTGGTCATTATCACCTTACTGTTTGTGGCATCTTGCTATGTGCAAACTGGTTTTTGTGTTCCCTACATTCCAACACTGGCTTCATTTCAAAAGTTCTTCTTTGGTTGTGAAGTGCTTTGGGATGTTCTCAGATCGTGAAAGGTGCTATAGAAAAGCAAGTCTGCCTATGTTTGCTTTCTTAATCTGTCAATGTTATTTTGCTGCCTAACATTTTCTAACTGGATTTGCTTTAGGCCAAATATAAAGAGCGAGGAACAGTGATGGCTGAAGATCAGCTGGTTCAGGTGAGTGGATATACTTTTAAACTCAATCAATTCATTGATCTTTTTATTGTCTGATGCTGAGACTTTTAGTTTCAGCACCTTCTTGTACTGAGGGATCAGTGGTCCTTGTGATCCAAATCTTACTGAATTTTTCTCACTGTGCAGATGTCAAAGCAGCTGGAAATGTTCAAGACACATCTGGAGGAATTTGCCAGCAAGCACAAGCAGGAGATTCGGAAAAGCTCACAGTTTCGTGTTCAGTTTCAGGACATGTGTGCAACAATTGGAGTGGACCCCCTCGCTTGTAATCTTGTTTACTCATATCTCCCCAATTTCCTTTTGACTTCCCACCTCCCCTGATCTCAGAGTGTTTGGGTCATTCTAGAGAGAGCTTTACTCTGTATCTAACCCTGTGCTGTATCTGTCCTGGGAGTGTTTGATGAGGACAGTGTAGAGGGAGCTTTACTCTGTGTCTAACCCCGTGCTGTATCTGTCCTGGGAGTGTTTGATGGGGACAGTGTAGAGGAAGCTTTACTCTGTATCTAACTCCGTGCTGTACCTGTCCTGGGAGTGTTTGATGGGGACAGTGTAGAGGGAGCTTTACTCTGTGTCTAACCCCGTGCTGTACCTGTCCTGGGAGTGTTTGATGGGGACGGTGTAGAGGGAGCTTTACTCTGTATCTAACCCTGTGCTGTATCTGTCCTGGGAGTGTTTGATGGGGACGGTGTAGAGGGAGCTTTTCTCTGTATCTAACCCTATGCTGTACCTGTCCTGGGAGTGTTTGATGGGCACAGTGTAGAGGGAGCTTTACTCTGTATCTAACCCTATGCTGTACCTGTCCTGGGAGTGTTTGATGGGCACAGTGTAGAGGAAGCTTTACTCTGTATCTAACCCCGCGCTGTACCTGTCCTGGGAGTGTTTGATGGGGACAGTGTAGAGGGAGCTTTACTCTGCATCTAACCCCTTGCTGTATCTGCCCTGGGAGTGTTTGATAGGATGGTGTAAGGGGAACTTTATTCTGTAACTAAACCAATGCTGTACCTGTCCTGGGAGTGATGATGCAATTTGGGAGGAGTTTTTAAGAGCTCTGTTTCTCTGCTTTAGTGAACAAAGAAAATTCACTCAAAAATGTCATTTTTACAAGTTTATTTTTTAATTTCCTAAATGCAGCTGGCAAAGGATTCTGGTCAGAGATGCTGGGCGTTGGAGATTTTTACTATGAACTGGGAGTGCAGATTATTGAAGTGTGTCTGGCTCTGAAACACAGAAATGGAGGTGAATCTCTCATTATCAGTTGTATGTCAGTTCGGTGATTTGCTTGAGGCTGTGGCCATGAGCAGAGATATCATTGTACTTTAACCCAGGTTGAACTCTTGTTTTCTGAATGCAGGGTGTTGCAGGGTTCTAAAGTGCAGAACTTTAGTTTAAAATGTGTGGGAGTCTGTTGTGCAACTACAACTTGCATTTATATAGCGCTGTTAATGTAATAAAGCACTTTTCTAAATCTGATAGTCACATAAGGAGATATTGGTACAGGGGACTGAAAACTTGGTTAAAGAGGTAGGTTCTAAGGAGTGACTTGTAGGAAGAGAGAGCTAGAAATATGGAGGGGTTTAGGGAGGAAATTCCAGAGGTTAGGACCCAGGCGTATGAAGGTACAGCCACAATGGTGGAGCAATGAAAATTGGAAATGCGCGTGAGGCAGATTTTGGAGGTTGGTGGGGCTGGATGTTATAGAGATAGGGAAGGGGCGAGACCATGGAGGGATTTGAACACAATGTTAAGACTTTTAAAACTGTAGCAATGCTGGACTGGGACCTAGTAGTAGGTCTGCAAGCATGCAGGTGATGCGTGAGCGGGACTTAGGCGAAGATGATTGGGAAAAGTTTCTCATGCTGTATCCTTAACTTTGCCAGGTCTGATCACACTGGATGAGCTGCACCAGCGTGTGCTGAAAGGGAGAGGCAAGTTTGCTCAAGACGTCAGTCAGTGAGTACAACTGTGAACCCTGAATGAAGTGGATTGATTCATTGACTAAGTCTGCTCCTGCCCTCATTACCATGGGACTAACTGTTATTGTTCAGTAACCAAGATCAGCTGAGATTACATTTCAGACTCAAAAGAAATTTAGAGCACAGCAGGAAGCCATTTGGCCCATCATATTTGTGCTGGTTCTTTGAAAGGGCACTGATAGAATGTTGATAGGAGCTTGGAGCTCTCTTCTCCAAACGGCAATTGATTCCTGATCAGCTGATAATTATAAATCTGAAATTGATTGATTTTTGTTAGCCAAAGGTAGTTTGGGATATCAGGAAAAGGCGGGCATATGGAGTTAGGTTGCAGATCAACCATGATCTTATGGAATGGTGGAACAAGCTTGAGGGACTAGATGGCCTCTTGTTCTGTTCTGTTGTTGACATTGACTGATTTTATTTATTCTGACCCCCACCTACCCTTTGAGCAATGACTTTGGCCCAACTTCTTCCTCTCTTACCTTCCCTATCCAGGGACGATCTCATTCGGGCCATAAAGAAATTGAAATCCTTGGGTAATGGCTTCAGTATAATCCCAGTGGGAGGCAGGTACCTGGTGCAGTCTGTCCCTGCAGAGCTTAACATGGATCACACGGTGGTGCTGCAGATTGCTGAGGTAAGTGACCTCATTTGTTTTGTGAGGCTGCTGTTGGACTAAGAGATTATTCAGTAACAACCTGCACCTTTTTATGTAGTAAAACGTCCCAAGGCACTTCACAGGAGCAATTGTCAAATGAAATTCAACACATAAGGAGATATTAGGACAGGTGATCAAAAGCGTGGTCAATGAGGTTAGTTTGAAGGAGCGGCTTAAAGGAGGAGAAGGAGGAAGAGACTTGGAGAGGCGTAGGGAGGGAATTCCAGAGTTTAGAGCTTAGGCGGCTAAAGGTATGGCCACCTATGGTAGAACAACTAAAATTGGGGATGTCTAAGAAGGTACGTGTGCGAGAGAGATGCCGTGTTCAGGTTTTGTAGGGTGACCTAAGGTGACAGAGCTGTCCCTGCAACCCCCTTTTTTTTTTTGCCTTCGCATCATTCACACACTTCAGATCAAGCTTGTGTGTAGGCTCCCTTTCTTATTGTTCTGGATTGGGTACTGTAGCCAAGAAAATGCATTTTAAGCACGCAATGGAGGGGATGTTTCTCCTCAAGGCCTTAATGGTAAAGAAAGATTTGCATTTATATAATGCCTTTCATAACGTCAGGACACTCCAAAATGCTTTTTTTATTCTTTCATGGGATGTAGGGGTGACTGGCTAGGCCATAATTTATTGCCCATCCCTAATTTCCCTTGAGGAGGTGGTGGTGAGCTGCCTTGAACCGCTGCAGCCCACGTGGTGTATGTACACCCACAGTGCTGTTAGGGAGGATGTTCCAGGATTTTGACCCAGTGACAGTTAAGGAATGGTGACCTAGTACCATGTAGGGATGGTGTGTGGCTTGGAGGGGAACTTGCAAGTGGTGGTGTTCCCATGTGTCTGCTGCCCTTGCCTTTCTAGGTGGTAGAGGTCACAGGTTTGGAAGGTACTGTTGAAGGAGCCTTGGTGAGTTGCTGTCGTGCACCTTGTAGATGGTACACATTGCTGCCACTGTGCATCAGTGGTGGAGGAAGTGGATGTTAAAGGTGGTGTCAATCAAACAGGCTTTTTTGTCCAGAACAGTGTTGAGCTTAGTGTTGTTGGTGCTGCACTTCTCCAGGCAAGTGGAGAGTCTTTCATCACACTCCAGACTTATGTCTTGTAGATGGTGGATAAGCTTTGGAGAGTCAGCTTAATGTTCTCATCCATAAGATAGTGTCTCTGGTGCAGCACTCCCTCAGTACTCCACTGGGAATGTCAGCTTAGATTCTTGAGCTCAAGTTTCTGAAGTGGGACTTGAACATGTGACCCTCAGACTCAGGGGAGGTGTTACCCACTGAGCCCATCAAACTGTACTTGATCACAGTGATGAGATAACAAGACAACGGGCATGAATGAGAAACTGGGGGTAAAACTATCCTCCATCTATTGTTTCACAGCATTTTTGTTATGAGGTGGAGATAAATCAAACTCATCCACTTCATGTCTTACAGAAGAATGGATATGTGACAATCAGTGAAATTAAATCCAGCCTGAAGTGGGATACTGAACGCACTAACCAGGTGTTGGTAGGTATAATCTATACACTTGATGCAGTATTCACTCTCTCATAGTGTCCTATTCTGTTATGGTCAGGATTAGACTGTCTGCTGATAACTGCATTCCACCTTCCATAACCTGATAGAACGAGGGGGAATGGTATCACTGGAGTGAGCCGGAGTCACAATGTTGATTCTATTTCTCTATCAAAACGTGGATCTGCTTCTATTTGCAAAGCTGTTTTCTTTCAAATAAGAGACACTGCTAATAAAGAATGAATGGCCCTCTAAATTAACAATGCCTGTCAGCAAGTTTAAACTACAGTTTCAAAATTCCTGCCTATAAAACATTGAATATCTCATGGTGTCCGTTGGCAATGGAATGCTTCCAACAAATTGTTGGACCTTACTTGATCATACATTGGATTCGGTTGGAATACCATAGATTGAAACAAAGATGAAAGGGTGGAGAAATCTTCCCTTGTGATCTTGGTCCACAGTGATTAATCAAAATAGCCCCTTTCAATATGAATGATAAATATTAAGCATATTAATAAAAGCACTGGTCATTGTACTTCGTGCAGACTTGGATCTGTAGGAAAACTTCAGTACAATACCTTCCTTTAGTTCCTGGTTAAAAGTTGCTGTTCATGTTCAACACTTTCATATTTTAGATTCTTCATGACTTTGCCACTTTAGCAAGTTACCCAGAATTATAGTATTTAAAGCACAATCACAGGTCCATGCCAGTATTTATGCTCCCACCCTATTTTATCCCACGCCATCAACATATCCTTTCTCCCTCATGATTAACTAGTTTCCCATCTGTGCTAGTCACTTCAAACACTCCTTATGGTGTTGAGTTCCATTATCTCACCACTCTTTATTTTAATTACAGCTTGGGAGAATGGGAAATTAGCTGATTCCCATGAATAAGCAGTCAATAAGTTAGTTGAGAACTGTGTCATAAACCCTAGAGTTATAACCTCTTTCAGGAACATTTGTTGAAGGAAGGCTTGGCGTGGATTGACAAACAAGCTCCTGAAGAACCTCAGTACTGGTTGCCTGCACTCTTCTCTGATCTATACTCCCAAGATGTCACTCCAGAAGAAGCTGATGAAAGTTTGCCGTGAGAAAAATGAAAACTGAATTCAATCTGGGGAGTCAAAAAAGTCTGCAACTTTACAGTTCTGGTAACGGCATGAAAGATTAGTGTAAAACTGTGGCTGTTCAAATTCTGGGATTGTTAAGGGTCTTTTTGTAGGTGGCAACTTCCAGTATTGCTGTATATGATACTTGCACAGTCAAACAGTAGACCTTTCTCTGTCTTTCCATCTCAGCTAATTGAGTTTGTGTCCAGAAGTGACAGTACTTTAAAGTGCTGGTGTCAGGGTTTTGATTTTTTGAGAGGCGGGGGGGGGGGGGGGAGAAGTCCTTTGACACAGTTGTGGTTAAAAAGCATATTTCAGAGAACTGAAGGTAAGGCAATGTTGCTAAAGCAAGAGTCAGGAGCAACACAGTTTGACCTGCAGAACATCTGGATAAGTCAACTGAACCATTAAACCTCTTTAAAACTTTTAATTTTGTTAGCAATACAATGGGCAGGAAAAGACCAGCTGGGCTGTCATAAACATTGAGACTAAACGTTTCCTACTCTTTCACACACCACCCCCCTCAACCCCACCGGCTGAGGGAGGAGTCACCGCCTGAGGAGGAAGAACCCTGTCACCAGCAGCTGGCCTTTGTAATTCAAATCTTTCAATTAAATTTTGTGAAAACAAACCAGCTAATGAAGAGGGGTTTTTTTTGCACTGTTTAAAAAGTAATAAACAGTTTCCAGCAGCGCACACATCATTTCCCTGTGATTCATTAACAGCAGCTTGCTGAAAGCTAGCTCTTATGATTGAATCCAAATGCAGATCAATACTGACCGAGGATCGAGTTTTTTTCCTTTCCTTCTGCTAATCAGGATGGCCCTATGCCCTGAAGCAGTTGGCAATCATATAACTGGCTTTTGATCACTCAAAGTGTCATTCTAAACAGTTGAACTAACCGAGTTAGGTCACCCTCTGAATATCTCCTTCCTGCCTCCAGGGCAGTTCGTGTCTTGACTTAGTCTCTCCCGTCGTCACAAACTACCCAGTGTAGTGGTTCATTGTGCAAACTGCAAACCAACAGCTGCTAGAAACTAAGCTTTGCTTATATGTTGCTGTCAGGGGAGGGAACAGGCAGCTTGCGATTGCAAGCCTCAATTTTAAAATTCTCGTTCAAATCACTCCATAGTGTCATCTCGCTCTGTGAGCTTTACTGGGGGAGGGGGATATTAAAATCAGTCAGGATTCCTTTTGCTAAGCATTATTCCATGATTCATGCTGTGCCAAATGAAGACAGGACATTCTGCTCTCAGCTGAATAGTCTGTGTGACACTTGCCAGCTCATCTCCACTACCACTTGCTGGTGTTATTAACTGAAATCGGAGCAGAAAAAAATCTCTAATAGGGCAATCTCTTAACCTGGAGAGGGTGCAGAGGAGATTTAATAGAAGTACACAAGGGTTTTGATAAAGTAAATAGGATTAGATTTAAGGTAATGGCAAAAGAATTGGGGGGTGGAGGGGGGAAAATGAGAAGTTTATTTACACAAATTGTTACAATCTAAAATGCACTGCCGGAAAAGTGGGGTGGAAACAGATTCAATAATAATTTTCAGAAGGGAATTTGGATAAATGCTTAAAAGAAATCCTTGCAGACCTACAGGAAAGAACAGGGGGAATTGGATTGCTCTTTCAAAGAGCTGGCACAGGCACGATTGGCCAAATGGCTCTCTTCTGTGCTGGGATGTAAGCTTGTTGCTTTAAACAACCAATAACCGTGACAAACCCATTGGCCCCTCTATGGTGATGCATTATAAACAGAATGAAGCAAAGTATGCGAATCACGCAATTTAGTAAATTTTCTGTCATCAGCAAATTTTATTGCACCAAAAATTTGAATTGTCACTTATATACAATATGAAACAATATAAACATCAGTGCTTTTTCCTAGTTTGCATATTAGTTGTTAACCACGATTAGAGAGTCTTTAACCAGCTGCACCTGTTAAATTGGTGTCGTAGCCCAGTCTAACCAACATTACTGCATTGGCAAATTCACTGGTGCTTTACCTTCCCCTCCCTGTTACCTTGAATGAAGTACCAGCTCAATAACGTGTGCATAACCCACTGTACATAAACCAGTAGGAAAATTACACCCAGCACCCACTTCAGGGGTGCTACGACAAGCTGCTGAATGAATTACCACCAACCAAGTATGGGAGTTCTTCACGAGAAGAGGGGAGACAAGTAGAGACAAACTAGCACAGCAATGCATCTGGTACTTAAAATACCCAGACACTCTCCAGTGCCCATCTGGCCCAGGTGGTTTATTTTATAAGGCATCATAACAGTGAGATGTAGGTAACATGAGAAACCATGGTAATAAAAAAACTTTTAAAATCTAAAAGAGCTATGCTTTATATAAAACTCATCCTCAGGTGCTATTGTCTTTTCCTCACTGCTGAAGTGCAGCTCATAGACACTAGTGGCCTATTCAGGACCTCCGGCAAATAGTCATTGCTCACTGCTTAAGCTTCTGCAGTAACTGTTGGCAGTGTGTTTGGCCAAGAGCATAGTGAGTCACTGGTGGCAGAGTGCTTCTTTTTGCCTGACGCACAAGCACTTTTCCAACAGGTGCCATAGCGTGTGGCTGGGGATGTCAAGGCTGGCTGAGTACTGAGGCCAATTGCTAGCAACTCCAAACTAGGGGATGAATCAGGGAATATCCTGCTCTGGATGGTCCAGTATCACTCCACATTCACCCATCCAAGATTACACCAGATATCAAATGTTGGATAATATTACAATTCAGTCCCTGCAACTGAGTTTAACAGAAAAGAAGTGAAAGGTAACGTTAGCGCAGAGAAGGAATTGGAGGGGGGAATCAAAGTACACCAGTGGAAGTCTGTGAATTCTGTCCGGGGGGGGGGGGGGGGGGGGGGGCGGGCAGGGGCAGAACCCTTGGAAAATCTGACCGAAAGTAATTTCATGTCCATCCTGGTTCATAGAGGTCTACAGCATTGAAAAAGACTCTTCGGCCCATCGAGTCTGTGCCGGTCAAACAAGTACCTAGCTTGCTGTGGAAGGAACTCTGGTTACTAAGCGTTTAAAAGAGGGGCCTCCCTTTTAAGCAAGAAAAATTTCTTACATTAACTATACCTCGTAGCTCCATACACATGGCACTCCCTTAACATAGTGCTTTAAGCAGCTTTAACTCTGATTGCACTCCATCCTTGGGAACTCCCCTTTGTGGCTGTCAAAGGGTCACAGGTGGTGACTATTTGCTGTCTTGCCCGGTATGGGAATCGGAAACACTTGTGTGCCACAGTTTAACGTAAGGCCCAAAACTAAAACAAACTTCTGTCACCAGTAAGCATATTGAATGCATCACTCAATTAAACAGAACAAGCAGCAGCAGCAGGGATGACTGAAATACAATATGTGTCTCCTTGGTGAATTTTGGCAATTCAATAATAGTTTTAAAAAGGAGGGACAGCATGCTATAAGCACTCGATTAAATCCCAACCAGTATGTTTCAATATTATCCTGATGAATACACCATAGGCCAATGCTTTGGCGTGAATTTTTCAACTTTCTCTTCCCACCCCAACCCCCATCTTTCACATTCTACTGGAGATCATGTTCCAAGCCCATTAATGCAATGTTGGTTATTCTGTTTGGAGATGTTACATTTCTGTAGCAGACAAAACTCATACAAACCTTTTAGTTACAAATATAACTTACCTATCCTGGATGTTAACAGAGCTACTCCCTTCAATATGTTTATTGTACAATAAAATTCCAGTTTGACAAACTACAGCTCAATCCTCAAATGACCAGAATTCCATGCGACTAGTCAAACACTATGTTAATTTGTAACTGACCAATCGTATTAAAATATATGAATTGAAAGCATTTGTTCCATTCTAGTGACAGGATTGAGTCGAGAGGACACTTGCTTTAATACATAGTTGGTTTCTGGTCAGAAGGACAAACCTGCTTGAAAGCAGAAAGAAATGCAGCACCAGTTCTGGATTAAAGTCAGTAACTGCACTGATCGGTCAACCGCTCTGGGTGCAGTGAAACATTTCCATTGCAAATGAGATTTAACGGTGAAAGGGGTTCTGCTTCTTGTAACAAGCTAGGATTTGAATATGTGCAGCGTAAACTAGGCTATGAACTGAAAGTGGTATCACATCCCTGCCTTCCTTTATTGGACTATTGTTCTGTTTTGTTATGCATTTGGTAGGAGCCTGAATGGTAACAGTACATTATGACATAGATTATAAAATACACACAAACTGCAATGCAGGTCTTCGGATCTCTTTTGTGATGTGATTTTGCAGCAAAATAGTGGGTACAGGATCCCTGGCCAACATCCTAACAGAAATCACAAGGCTGCCATAGTGTTCTGACACCAGCTCAAACCCTTGGGAAACTAGGTGAAATTCATTATGACTGGGAACATTAACCATGTGGGTCTTAACACTCAACCAGAAAGAGATTTGTTGTTCTATGTGTATCAAACCTTTACACAAGTCTTTGCCATTAATTGGAGTGTATCTCTTAACATGAGAAGGACAACAGGAATGATCATCTCACTGGATATCATCTTCAATGTGGTTTAATTTTAGGGAATTTAGAAATATTTTACCAGACAAGGTATTTCCACAAAACAATCCCCCATCTAACTTTACCCTCTCCCCCCACCCCCGAATTCCCCATCTTTCCTGAAAATACCAAACTCTAGCCAGGCATGTTTGCCAAGCAGCTGAGGCTCTATTGGTACCTTGTCCAAGACGCCATTCTTAATAGGCAAATTGCAGGCTGTTTGACTGTGCCTCATCACACCTTAACCTGATCGAAACTCAACAAATGAGCACTTTCCAGCAGTGTTTCTGAACACTGATCAGGAACTGAAATAGTGGCTGGATTGTTTCCTACATCCCTCACCCATGGATGCTGAGGTGAATGATAACAGCCCAAAGACTTGGACCTTGGTGAGCTCTGGTCTGTATGGCTTAGTTCCACAGTGGCAGGCATATTTACAAACTCAACTGGACAGGAGAGCTCATCAAACCATTTTAGCTTAATTGAAGACATCAGTTAGAGAGATAAGAAAATTGAGATGTAAAGTCTCTATGTCAAGTTTCAAATCATCTGCCTCAAACTTTAGACAAATCAGGATTCTTTTCCTTTATTACCCAAGGACATTATACATTTATGGGTTTCTGGAGGCCTGTAGAACATAAAAAATACTTTGTATTATTTTGAGAAAAGAGTTCAGGATACTGTCCATTAAGCAGTACACTACAATTAATGGCTGGAGTTCAGTGTAATACTGTCTCCTGGGTAAACCTCAAAGGATTCATATCAAATTCATTATGACCAAGTGGTCCTTGGTGCTAAACAAAGAAATTGTCTCCCTTTTGGACCGCCTGAAAAGGTAATCATGGTTGGGTGTCCAGGGACAAGCCTGATCTGTATGATGCCATATGGTAACTGATATTCTTCAATTAGAACCAACCAACAGGGCTGACTCATTTTCTGCTGCGATCAGTCATAACACCCTAAGCCCCACTCACCATGGATCACCCAACCACGCGATCAGTATTAAAGGCTACAAATTTCAGAAAACCACTGACTCCTAAACAGTCCCAAGCCCCTCACTCGAACTAGGTCCATGGCACTGTAACCAGCCACAGTTCACAGGATAAACAGCAATAGTTTAGCACACTGCCATCATGTAGAGATTTGTAGTGGCTGCACTCCAGCCAATATTTGGAGATAATAAATCATTGTAGATTTTAACCATAACAGTAGGGCATCAAATATCGCTGGGAGCAGTTCCACTCTTGTCTGCCTCTTGCAACTTTCCCACCTGCAATTCCTAGTTAAACCCTCCTGTTTCATTTGTCTGGGGCACTGTAGCTGTATCCAATCCATGTGCTCATGTGACGCTCATGTTCTGTAGGAGTCAAGGGCATTGATCTAGGATTAGAACTGCTGCCCTGCTGTTTGCAATTCCCAGGCATGGGGTGTTGAGAACAATTGTAGCACTGAGATCAGCTCAATCAACACCAGCCGGGGACCATCCTAGTACTGTGCCACACACAGTATGGCCGGTGGAGTGACTAAGTTGCAAACACCTGCAAGAGTAATTTTGCAGTAAGCTCCCAGCAATGTTGTCACAAATTCTTCCTTGTAGCATACTGTGCTGAGATTTAACTTCAAAGAAGCTCTGTTGGTCACTTTTGCAGAGTGATCATAAGATGTGAAGAGGTGGTTTATAATATCAACGTACAGATCAGGCGCTAAACAGCCAGCACTAAATCATACTCTCTATTCTGCCCCATGACCTGAGGTTTCTTTGCAGCTAACTGTGCTGAAATACTGAAACTAAATGTTTATCTGATTCCATGAAAGTGAATCAAATGCTTAGATTATTTACAGACGGGAAAACTTTATGGTTTGTCTCTTCGCAGTCTAACTTTCACCAGCACAAACCACAGTGCATAGAATTGCACAATCATCCCTGTTTTCACATGGCTTGTGTGTGAATGGTGGAATCACTTCAACATGGCAACAAATGGGTTAATCATTATTAATAGAATCTGACATTATAAAGCAGCAAATTATTTAGAGAAGGCTAACAATCCTATTGCTCTAACTTATGTAACAATGGGTTAGATATTTTTAGTTAATGACAATAATGTGATTAAGCTGGCTCCAGAAATGGGAATAAGGAGTAATAGTTATTTAAAGCATAAAAGAACATGAGATTTTAAGCTATTACTCCTTAGTCAATGGTTTGGGTTGAATCATTTGAAAATTCATTTTAGATTACTTGACTGACTGTAATATTGGACCTTAGATTATCAGTTGTGAGAATTGGGAGCTGCTTTACTCCTGACATGTTCTGAGCAGCTGAGGAAACAAAAGCAGTGTCTTTTTTCCTGAGGTTCAAATATGCTATTGTCTCCAACAGTGTGTTTCAGCTGAAAGGCGCAGGTCTAGTAACATGGAGGGGAAGGTGTCAGCTGCAGTGAGCTATCCCTGAACTTGCTGTAAAATTGGATCAATGGAAACAAAGTGATGGGGTGAATTCAACTGTACTTGTGATATTGTGCAGCCACATGGCTGTACAAGCTTCTCAAACTCTGGACTTGCAATGTGGCCCCATCTGTCTGATGGGGAAAAGTCTGGTCTCCAAAAGATTCATTGTAGTCTGGTTAACTAGTCACTTTGCACATGTCAAATCTTGGCATCAAAATGCTTCTTTAAACATTGTATGACTATGGAATACAGCAATGATTGCCGTGTTTCAGGAGTGATATAAAGTGTGGCATCATAGCACTGGGGCATCAGGTACAATGCTCCAGGTATTCTATATTTCTAGTGACTAGTTCACAGAACCAAGACCAGAGGAACTGGGAGCAAGGTTTGGGAGACTCCCTTGTAATGATAGAGGACACAGGAACTCTCATTACTTCCAAAAGAGGGTGGGCATATGTTTCATTGATGTCAGTGACCCCACCACTTTCTGAACTTTTCACCTAATAAACCCAGTAATGCACCTGTTCTGGTCTGACAAAAATTATTCCCATCCACAAACCTTGGTTGAACTTTTCACCTTTCAGTCAGACACTCACAAAGCAAAATCGGGTTTGTCCTGCCAGGAGTCATGAATGGGAGACATACAGAAATTAATAAATGTACTCAGTAAAAAAAACCTACTCTGCTTTGTAAAGGAAGGAAGTCAGTGGGAGCTGGGGGATGGGGAGAATGAAATTGTTATGAGCAATGCTGAGAATTATTCGATTGGGCGTGACAATTATTTATGGTGACGTCAGGTTTGTTCAAATAGAAACTAGAACCTCATTTTAAAAGTTTCCTGTGTTTGCAGACATAAGTTTATAGTTGTTTGGTAGTACAGAACTTGAGTATTGCTGAAAAAAGACATGTCCTTTTTTCAGCAATACGTAAGTTTATATCATTCACCCAACCAGTAAATCCTGGATGGACAACAGTGAGTCAAAGAGGTTAGAAAGACGCTGACTGGATCAGACTGAGATGATAAAATTTTGGCTTCAGTCTCTTTTCTTGGACTCTATTTGAACCTGCATTTGAGAGAATGAGGGGGTAACACTGGGAACTCAGCGAATTGGTTGGAGTTGAGGGGGGTCCAATCTCAATGGTATAGTACGTAGGCCAAACTATGTGAAAAAAGATTTATATTTACCTCAAGATTTAAGTCACTTAAACAAAATTGAACAACACATTGCCGAACCAGGACTGCATTTGTTATGACCACAAATCATCCCCAAATCTGACCTAGAGAGATGTGAAAGGAGGTCACCTACCTATAGATACACAATGTAGGACTTTGAGACAACTGGTCAATAGGATGTTTTAGCAGATTTTTCTAAAATAGTAATCTAAATTGCTCCTGGTTGATTTTTTATCATGGTTTCCACTTGATTCTCCACAGCCCTTCTCCTCATGCAAGCCTGCTATTAAACATGGATAACAGATCATAGAATAAGTTACCAGCCCACATAATTTGCAGCCACCATACAACCTGTGTGATTAGAACACAGACTGAAATAAATTCATTTAGATTTGCCAATGTGTGGAATAAAGATGTCAAACTGCACTGAATGTCACATCAAGTCTCTCTCAATTGGGTGATCAGTTATATACCAAAGCAGACATCTCCCTTTAAATAATATGCATGATTGGGAAGCCCAATAAAACACATTATGATAAATCAGAGTCGTTTTTCCTTTAAAGTTTGTACTCTGCCAGGAGAGGGGACCAGAAACACAAACTATACAGTACCATAGGTCAGTGAGGGGTGTGTTTTGTGAGTTTTATAGAAATCCTCCATTAAAGAGAAACACAAATAATGCAGGTTTTATCTAAGTGAGTTAAATGTGAGGAGCTATTGTTCATTACGGGAACATTTAAACTTTTACAATCAAATGTCATTAATGTGGACGCTTATAAAAAGCAACCCTTTAGTAAACAGTTTTTCTTTCAAGTTGTATCACTTGCTGTGCACTTAACAAAAGAGTGTTGGACTGTGTTAGCAAGATCAAAGGGTCTTTTAAAACAGGTACATGTGCTCATTTGCAACAGATCTGACAACATACTCAAGAAAAGTTTTCTTTGGAGTAAATTAATTCTGTAGCTTTTGAGGTTAACATTTAAACACAGTTGACAGAAACCAGCCTCAGGGCACTCCTCTACATGGTGCTGTTGCAAGATGACTAAACTTGTAACCTGTGAATACTTGGACGTTTCTCACGTGTATCTCAGTATAAAAAAAACTCAATTGTCCACACTGTCTCCTACAGGTGGTTATACTGATGTGGATGAGGCACAAGGCTAAATCTTGTGGGGTACACTGGAGATTACAGAGCAACACTTTACAGTGAAACCAGTGCCCTGCAAAAAAAGAGTATGGATTGGAGAGCTAAAATATTTTTTAAAATTATAATCATGTGATTCTTACCCAAGCCAATTCTCTCCTTTCTAGCATTACAAAGCGAAAGCTGAGTAAAACAGGCTGCCCTCAAAGATGCCAGATCTTTGGTCTATGTACAAAACCATGCGAGAGGTCTCGCTCCTGGACACCTGAGCTTCAGCTCAGCTTCCCTTGGATCCTCACTATCACAAACATGGTCTGCTCCAGTGTTCGTATTCTAGGGGTGGGTAGTGCCTTGACTGTCTTGCTCAGTTCCTGAAGAGCTGCTGTCAGAGTCTGGCTCCATTGCTTCCTCTTCATTTTTCTTTTTCAATCGCTGTCTTATGGCCTGCAGGCGATTCAGTAAGGTCTGGTAATCAAAATGACCTCGCCTCTCCCCAAAAGGATCCTGTGAAAGGAAGAAAAACGTGCTCAAGCATTTTACAGTGAACTTTTTAAACAAATACCATCTAATACATTGAACAAAAAGTGCCCCTGACATTTTCTTTTCTCTTTAACAATATACATCTCAATTTGAAACCACGCCAGAAAAGACAGTTCTATTATATCAAAACAGAATTTGACTAGTTTCAGCTTTCAGTAGTTTTATGCTCCTGATCCATATAAACACAATTGTTTAGTTTTATTGATGCGCTTTACAGGCACTCAAGCGATAATCACTGTAAAAAAAAACACACACACACAATTACTGACTGTTGTTAACATTTCAAAGTATACAGGTCAGAATGGGCAGAACAGTGCGAGTGAGCTGGGACATGGGACAGGAGGACATTGAAGAACTAGGAAGATGGGGGCGAAAATGCCTTAAGGATCGGCAAACAAAGGCAAGGATTTGAATGTTTTGGGGAATGTAATTTTAAAAGAGGACCAAGGTAGCTGCTGAGAAGGAGTAAATAAGCAAAAATCAACAGGACTGCTAGAACTAAACGAACAGAGGAAAGGCTGGAATTACACAGGTACAGTCTGTTTGTGGAGAGGTGCCTCCACAAGTGCTGCCCAACTTGTTGATATTTCCAGCATTTGTTGTTTTTATGGTGGTAACGGGGCAGCTATCGACAGTGGTGTTTTGAATGATTTGTAGGTTCTTCAGAGCCAGTGAGAAGAACATTGGCAAATCTGAGGCTGAAGATAATGAAGGGGTTTTGGTGACAATGGGGTTTGGATGGAGGTGGGTGTCATTAGCTGTGGTGGAGGAAAATGGAAGTCTTTGGAATGGATAAGATACGGGGATCTAACGCACGGATCAAACTGGACATGAAGATCATGTTGGTTTCAGAGTCAATCAGCAGCCAGTAACAGAGATGGATTTGGGGAAATGGGATGCAGTTTCCAGCAGAACTCAAACAGAATGGCTTTTATTAACCTTGTTAATGTTAAGCAGCAGATAACACTGCCTTGCCCAAAATTTCAAGGTGAAATAGCAATCAGACAGCAGAATATAACAGATATAGGTGTCAGGGAAGTGAATCTGGTGTTGTCAGTGGGCACATAGAAGCTGACCCTCTGCTTTTGAAAAGATTGCAAACGAACAGCATGCAGATGTGGAATGGAAGAAGACCAAGGAAGGAACCTCTAAATGAAGAAGCAGCCATTAGGAGTATCCATTGTAGGAGACACATTGGCTACCCTACGACAGGTAAGATGGTGGTGTTGGAGGATGGAGTAGTTGATCATATCCAAAGTCACAGAACAGTCAAGGAGGGATAATGCATTGCAGTCTCCCTGACAAAAGGAAGCAGCTGCTAACTTTCACCATAGCTATGTGAGCTGTGGCTCAGTTGATAGCACTCTTGCCTCTGAATCACAAAGTTCTATGTTCAAGTTCCACTCCAGGGCTTGAGTAGAAAAATATCAAGGCTGACACTCCAGGCAGTACTTGAGGGAGTGCTGCACTGTCAGAGCTGCCGTCCTTCAGGTAAGGTGTTATACTGAGGCCCCTTCTATCTGTTCAGGTGGATGTAAAAGATCCCATGGCACTATTTCAAGGAGTAGGGGAGCTATTCCACAGTGTCCTGGATAATATTTATCCCTCAACCAACATCACAAAAATAGATTATATGGTCATCATCACATTGTTGTTTGTGGGAATTTGTGTACAAATTGGCTGCTGCATTTCCTGCACTGCAACAGTGGCTACACTTCAAAAAGTACTTAATTGGCTATAACGTGCTTTGAGACATCCAATATTCATGAAAGGCACAATACAAATGCAAGTCTTCTTTTTTAAAATGCTTGTTGTGCCATAAGCAAGACAGAAATCAGAGTGGCGGATTTTGAACGGCAGCAATGTGAGACGAGCACAAAGCTGGGTGATGATACATATCCGCAAGGAAAGGGTTAAGCCAGTTGTATTGAAATCTGCTGTTATATTGCTAATGATCTCATTATATTGTAATGATGTGACCATCTGAGGAAGTATAAATTAATTTAGATGCAGTGACCACCAAACCGATGAATTCTGACCGAGAAGCAATGGTCAGTTTAAACAATAAACCTAATTCAAAGACATTCCAGTAATTAGTTGGTAAGTTCTGAAGGGATGACATTAACCTTTTCAAAGCAGGAGATTGATACACAGGAAGAGGCAGAAAAGGCTCCTTTGTTAGGAAGGCCTAAAGATAAGAACCTGCCTGAGAAAGTTAAGTAGTGTAAAGAAGCTGAGGAGTTGTTCCGGACTATGGAAAAAGTTAAAACTCTTCCCCTTATCTTCTGTCTTGTTGTCCTTCGAGGTGAAGTTGACCACATTAATCATCTGGAATGTTTGGTAGGGTTTCAATGGGTACATAGATGACTGTTAAGGCTGATCTGCACCTGGAAGGTCATGTTGCAAACAGGCCAGGGTACTGAAGAAGATTGCATTTTGGGCATGCTGCTGGTTCAGGATTTCTTCTCCAAGCTACCAATAAGGGACAAGAGGCTAATTTGCATTAGGTAACGCAGAAATGTGTGGTTTGTTACACCAAAGGATTAGAAAATAAAAGCACAAAAAAATTGGGTGTTAGAACAGATATTCCAGAATTTGAAGGGCTAACCAAACACATACAGAGAGTAGAGAACTGGAACGTGAGAAAGTTTTGTCGTAAGTGCAAAATTAAGAGCTCGTTTAATTGTCAATTATTACTGCACGCTTAATAGATCTGTGAACATCTAACATGTAATACTGCAAACCCTATTGTTTTGAGGAATAAATTTTAAGTAAACATACTCCTTATCTATTAATGTTAGAAGGTGATAAGAATTAGGAATGGGGCAGTTAAAGTTTGGCTTGTTATAAAAGTTAGGGGCTGTTGGAAGTCTTAAAGGGGCAGCAGGAATGATGTACATGAAAAGGGAGCTATTTACAAAGTCAGTGATCATTTAGCTGAGGACAGAAGTGGTCAAGCACTAAGTTGGGAGGGGTTTGAGGAGATACATCTGATTAAGGACAACTTTTGATAAGCAAGAGCAAGTGGAGAAGGAGATGATGATACCTGCATGGTCTGTCCCTGCAGATGAAGCCGGTCCTTACAAGACAGTTCATAGAAATCATAGAACTCCATGAAAGATTTCTCCATCACACTTCTGAGTGAACGGAAAACATCACAATAATTATCATTCAGTAGTTTAAGTGGCGAATATTTCAGCTTGGTGCATCCATATTGAAATAAAATTTAACTTACTCCAGTAAAAATGCGTCTTTCAGGTCCTGTATTTACAGACTTTTAACTAATTTGCAAACCTAACCATGTGAAAAAACTATTAACAGAAATGTTCAGTAATTGATTAATGGCCTTGTAGCAAGTCTTTTGAGTAAACAGGGCAGAATCTTAGCTGTTTTGATCCATTCAATGCAAAATCATGGACTCGAAATCTCCAATATACTTTTTCCAGTTATCAGCCAGAAGCTTGAGTGAGCCTTTCTAATACAGAATTTTATTTTTAATAATTGCCAAAATGTTGCTATTGGGCCAAATTTAGGCACACTATCAGGCAATGTCTTTGAGCAACTTTGTGATTTTCCTGTGTACTAAGCACAGTCTAAAAATAGAAAGTTACAGTGGTGCTGTCTTTTTTGTTACTTAATAAATGGTTAGTGCCTGTTTTCTATATAACTATTCACTATTAACTGAAAGAAATCACTTCCAAATTGCGTACTGTCCATTGCTCCTAAATTGAAGCACTCACCAGATAGGTGGTTGAAAGGGATAAAGGGATCAGTCTGCGAAGAAGCACTGTTTTCCTGTGCAACTCTCAACCTCTGTGATATTTGAGAACCCCATATTTGTCAGTTCATAAAATATATCTAGTCATTGGACAACTGAGTTGCCTATAGAATTGGCTAAATGCTCAGTGCCTCTAACAGTTGCTACCAAGATTGCTAGGTTTAACTATGATCACAGTATTATGAACTTTATGAGTCTTCAAAGAAGCTGAATTTAAAAAAAGACATTTTAAAATAAACCTAGGTAACCAACAAATCGTTGTGCAAAATAGTAATAAGATAGTACAGAATAGAGAAAGAGGGGGCACAGATTTACAGTAATTGGCAAAAGTGATATGAGAAAAAACTTTTTCATGCAGCAAGTGGTTAGGGTTTGGAATGCACTGCCTGAGGGTGTGGTGGAAGCAGAATCAATCGAAGCATCAAATGGGAATTAGACTGTTATCTGAAATGAAAGAATGTGGAGGGTTATTGGGAGAAGGCAGGAGAATGGCAATAAGGGAACTGTTCATTTGGACAGCCGCTGCAGGCATAATGGGCCCAATGGCCTCCAGCGCTCTTACAATTCAGTGATTCTGTGAATACCAACTACCTCCTGCCCAGCATAAATCAACCACAAAACCCAAGAAAGATTAAATTCAACGTGCTTTTGACTTCATTCCCATGCCAAGTGTAATGCTATGCCACACGTGAGCCAAGAATCTGGATTATCCATCAACTTTCATTATTCACCATGGGCCCTACAATATGCCAGATGCAGTTATGATGGCTGAACAATTATATATGGCTTTGCTTACTTGATGTGATTGGCAGGTGCCTGGGTGAGAAACACAACAATAAAAGATCTATTTACATTTGTAAAATGCTTTTAATCTACCAAAGTGCTTCACAATTGAGTTTCAGATCTGAGCAAGAGCAGGAAAGATGGGTCATGGAGGTCACCAAGACACTGTTGAAAAGGTATTCTTTTGAAGAAACCTTTGAAGTTGGGGAAGAACGTAGCAAGTTGGAGAGAAGGGATTGCATAATGTAGGAGCTTCATGGTTGATTAAAGCTACCAATGGTAGATTGGGAGGGGTGGGGGAAGAACTTGTAGTTCGTTTAAGTTGGAAGAGCGGAGTGATGCAGAACTGGAGAAGGTTGCAAGCAACTAAGGGCAAGGCCAAAAGAATGAGGTTGAAACTTTTGAAACTGATGTGTGAAGAATGGAGACGGTCAATGGAGGTCGCCAAGGAGAAGCAAGATAGATAAGGGGAACATGCTGCAGTATAGGAAGTGGGTGGCAGGATCTGGAAGAATTAGGAGCTTAAGTGGAGTCTATGCTGGAGATTATCGAGAAGTGTATTGGCAAAGCAGGGACTGAAGATGGCAAAGGAAATTATGAATTTTCAGGTGGTAGAGTGAGATAGGGATGGAAATGGGTGATGTTTGAGGAACTGCAAATAGGCGGTATAGTGTTGACTGATATGTAGTTTGCAGCTCAGCTGGTGGTCAGGATGGATATGGAGCTATGCTTCAGCCTTCTAGTGTTAAATGCTAAGCACTACGCCACTTTTAAAAGGCAAAATTTGAGAATAGGTGTTTTGTCTGTTCTGTTCAGCTGTCTACAATATCCCTCTGAGGTCCAAAATGGAAGGGCAAAGATGATGAAAGCTTGCTTTACTTGGTGTAGGATTTAAAGATACTGCAGAAATTTCCAGTGCAGCCAGAAGATGCCAGCAGAAAGATACTGAACTGAAAAATACCTGCTAGAGTAATTGCCAGTCTGCTCAGGGACAGAGGTGGGTTGCAAAAGTCAGGCAATAAGGCTCTACATTTTTTTTAAAAATCAGAGATTAAAACTTTCTTCACGGACCACAGAATTCTAGAATGCATTCTAGTCTTATGCCAACAGCTAAAACTTGCTCAGAGTCCTGTTCCCTGTGTACTGAATGCAAACATAGCTGACTACTTCACAAATTAGACATGTGCTGTCCTCTGCAACATGTTTGAACAGGCAGGAGGTGGCTTTATGAAAAAGTTGCGTAATTTACTGGAAGTCATGTATTATGTATAGTAATCTGCTTTCTGATCACAACATCAGTTATGCTCAGTGGGTACTCAGCCCTGAACCAAAAGGTTGTGGGTTCAATCCGACGCCAGAGACTTGAGCACAAAATCTAAGCTGACAACAAAATATAGTATTGAGAGAGAGTGTACTACATTGTTGGATGAGTCACCTTTCAGGCAAGATGTTAAGTGAGGCCCCACTTATATATTTGGGTAAATGTAAAGGATCCACTGGCACTGGTCAATTAAGAGTGGGAACTTTTCCCCAGTGGTCTAGCCAAAATTGATTCGTTCAAGCAAAATCACCAAAGATCAACTCAAAGCAGTTTACAGATTCTTGCTGTGTGCAAATTGGCTGCCGTATTGGCCCACATGACATCACTTCAAATGTAATTAACTACAAAGCCTTTTGAGATACAAAGGCTCTGACACAGCACTATATAAAAGCAAGTTCTTCTTCCTTTACAAACTTTTCCACCTATTGTCTGTCAAAAACATCTATAATGTTAGTTAAAAATCAAAGATTTAAAGCTTTGCTTTGGGTTTCGACAATTTCCCACATAACTGATTGTCTGCTACATCTGCATCTGGTTTGAATGCAGCAATCTGTACACAGTTCACTGGAAAAGCATCTTTTTGTTGATTCAATTATTTTGTACACCCTCCTTCGCCTCCACCAACAAAGCAAGCATCTATAAACAATTTCTTTAGAAAGCAATACAGAATTCTGAAATATTTCAGTGGGTAAGTGTCAATATACCACAATAGTGAACTAGTAATTTGAAATAATAGAATGATACAACACAGAAGCCATTCAGCCCACTGTACCAGTGCTGGCTCTTTGAAAGATAAGTCCTACTCAACCCCCAAATCTTTTCTCACAGCCCTGCAAATTTCTCCTTTTAAAGTATATATCTAATTCCCTTTGGAAAAAATACTATAGAATCTGCTTCCACAATGCTTTAGGGCAGTGCATTCCAGGTCACAACTATTTGCTGCATAAAAAATCCTCATTTCCTCTCTTCTTTTTGCTAATTATCTTAAATGTGTCATCCTGCTAGTAAAAACCATTTCTCCTCATCTGCTCTAATTAAAAGTCTCAATTTTGAACATCAATTTCCAAACCAATTCAATTTTACACAGAATTAAACAGACCTATTATGCACGATAAGTCTAGCTCCAATACAACAGTGGATGGTAGGTTACTAATTATACCTCTTAATGCAATATGTGATTTACCTTAGTGCGTCTGGACACAGACACTTGCCATCTAACATGTCGCAGACAGCTACTCTGAGAGATTCATGCCGTATGCATTCATTGTAGTTTTTACTATCGCCGGGATGTCTCTCCTAAACAGTAAATAGGTAAAAGTTTTATTTTGCAATTTACAGATAATGTGCAAATACATGTCTTAAATATTTATTACACAGAACATTCCCTTTCCCTCCAATTTACCCTAATTTTAAGGTGCTGACGCCAAAGGTAGAATTTCAATGGGCTGGCGGTCTCTCTGTACTCAGCCTCACAACCAATCTTCTGGTCAGTGAGTGCTGGCAGACTATTCGACCATGGGGGCCACCATAGTGCGTTCAATCCTGGCCACACAAAGGTTCACGCAAACTCACTGAAGGGGGAGTTGATGGGGGAACATTCAGGATTGCAACCTCTGGCACCTCGTTCTGAATCTAGGCAAACTGATAGCAACATGTTTCTTCAGAGAAAGACTGGATAGTGATCAAGGGAGTGGGTGTGGGGACATAAGCATGCAGTTCAAAAGAAAAAGATCAAACGTGTACCTGGATTTGAGAGTGTGATACCATATACCAACATTGGCAAGATGTTCTTGTTAAGGAAACATTAGGAATACCTCATGTTGTGAATTATACATGTAAAACTAAGCCCATCAATGATAAACAGTATTTTTTTTACTTCTCTTGTGAAGATCTTAAGAATTTGGAGGAGTTTTCATGCAACAACCCTGAATTCCTCATCCACATCCACATGTGAGCTTTGATAGTGGATAGTGATAGGTATTTAACAAAGACACCACTCAAAATCGTTCCTTTAACCCATGCATGCTTCCAGCAGAGGTCAATATATGGTGAGTGGAGTAACTAGATGCTTTTCCTCTTCCCAATACAGGATATCAAGGCCACCAGTCCTGTTAGGGTCAGCAAACTCGACACCAGTGCTGACTGGAACCCAGAACTGTCCCATCCTCTACGGTTCAACATCACATTGGGTAGACTTACAGATACGAGGGAAAGAATTGGACTTTTTGAAACTGCAGATTAGTACTGAAGGTTGGATTGACAGGAATTTTTAACTTGAAGATCGTCAAGTATATAGCCCTGATCCCAGCACGTTTTACACACCCCAGCTCTCTGGAGATCATCAAGAATCTCTCAAGACATAATATCAGTGTTCCTACAGTATTGGAACAAGCCATTCAGCCCAAATGATTTACGCTCCATAGGCACTTGCCTTCACCCTACTTCATTTAGCTTCCAATGGATCCTTCTATCCCTTTCTTCCTCATGTACTTATCCAACTATGCCTTAAAAGCTTTTATTTTTAAATCAAAGTTACAAATGTAAAAGCAAATCTCAAAATTTTACCAAGATTAAAAGGTACTTCAGCTCACCTGTTCAAAACCTGGCTCATTGTGATATGGATTCTCAGTCATAAGGGACTGAATGGATATGAGTACAGAAGAGATGCTCTGGGCCGGGCTCCAGGCAGGCCCTGTCCATGTGCTTTAAAAGAAAAGAGTGTCTTAAGATACAGCAGAAAGTTCTTAGTAGCGGACTAGTGATGACTCAAAACCATCCCAACATTTTATGAACTATCACTTCAATTTCCGTTTCATGTGCAAAACATAGGGATACTTAAAGTAGTCACTCTTTAAAACGATCAACATCACTGGTTTGAATGGGTGTTCCAGACAGATTAAGCCTAGACTTCATATCCTAGATAAACAGACATCACGACACCGCTGTAAAATTCCTGAAAAGGACTAAACTGTAATTGCACATTCGCACATTAAAATGCACAAATGTTTTGCATCTCTGATGTGAAGGGCTGACTGTTGCTCTGTGCTTGTGAATTTGTATAGCTTCAACATCAGGGTCTCTTTATACGTGATCCAGCTTCCTGACACATTTCTTAGAAATTTCAAAAAGCTATTTGCAAATATGAGACAAAATAAGGGATGGTTTAAGATGGGGGAGGAGGAGGGTTAGTGGGGGGAATGTGAATCTAATTGATTTTTGTCTTTGGATTTAGCCCTAAATTTACTCAGTAGTTTACAGGCCAGGCCTGTCATTTATCCAGAGCCCATTATTTTATATGCATGATCCACTCTTAGCTGTTATTTAATCTGAGCATACCCAAGTATGCTGAGGCACACTTTGCCATTCCGGTAGAAGTTTGGGTTAAACCGCACAGTGCTGTTTCCAGTTGTCATGAGCTTGACTCTCGGTGGGTGGATAGGATAGTCAGGAGGGCAGCGAAAGAGGAAAAGAAAAAAGCCTCCTTCATAAGGTGTGTCGAAAGGTCCTGTAATTAGTGCGTGAATCTGCAGGGAAAAGAAAAAGAACAGCAATCCCAGTAAAGTAAATGCCCAGTAAAGTCAGCAGGGGGGAAAATTTCCAGTGTAAAATGGTGGAATACATTAAACTGGTACCAAAACACTTTCTTATTGCATCCAATAGAGCATTACAATTACCACTACATCAACATCTCCCCATTATGGAAATGCTACTGGACTAGTAATCCAGAGGCCCAGGTGAATGCTCTGGGGACACGGGTTCAAATCCCATCACAGCAGCTGGTGGAATTTAAATTCAATTAATTAATTATTCTGGAATTGAAAGCTAGTCTGAGTAATGGTGCTCATGAAACTATCAATTGTTGCAAAAACCCATTTGGTTCACTAATTTTTAAAAAATTCATTAACGGGGTGTGGACGTCACTGGCTAGGCCAGCATTTATTGCCCATCCCTAATTGCCCTTGAGGAGGTGGTGGGGAGCTGCCTCCTTGAACTGCTGAAGTACCTGTGGTGTAGGTATACCCACAGTGCAGTTAGCGAGGGAGTTCCAGCATTTTGACACAGCGATAGTGAAGGAACGGCGATATATTTCCAAGTCAGGATGGTGAGTGACTTGGAGGGGAACTTCCAGGTGGTGGTGTTCCATGTATCTGCTGCCCTTTTCCTTCTAGATGCAAGTGGCCCTCTAGAGAAGGAAATCTGCCATCCTTGGCTGGTCTGACCTACAGGTGACTCCAGACCCACAGCAATGTGACTCTTAACTGCCATCTGAAATGACCTAGCAAGCCACTCAGTTCAACAGCAATTAGTGATGAGCAACAAATGCTGGCCTTGTCAGCGACACCCACATCACCTGAAAGAATAAAGAAAAAAAATCTTGATTGTCATCCTCCCTGTGCACTTTACAACTAATGGGAAATTTACAGGTTCAATTCCCACCATATACTGAGTAAGCTGATCTCAATTAGGGAAGAGTAAGACCCGTTTCAGGGTTCGGTGCTACTGGGTTAGAGGTGGGGGAGACAGGGCAGGTGGTGCTGGCTATCAGCTGGAATTCCAGCTATAATTCATATTTGTCTGATCATTTTCTTGCTGGGGGGATTGTAATGGAGTACAGTTTATGCACATTCCTGCAAGGGGTTCAGTGGACTACTGTGGCAAGAGCCCTAGCTAATATCCTCATCCTGATAAGTCTCCCTGTCTTCCGAACCCAGGGCTCCCACAGCCAATTGCAACACAACTACCACCCTGATATTCACCCATTAGGCCAGTACATATCAATGATTTCTGGGTTTGTAAGTTTGAGTACCACACGAAGCGGTATGTACAAATCGACCCTTCAGGGCAGCTGCAGTAAATTACATTCCCTAAACACAATCTGGCTGATGTTTCTCTTTATACAACATTGTGTTGTAATGATGTAAAAAAAAATCTTCCAAATGCACACTTCCTGTGAACTTTTACCACTCTAAATTCACATGTTCACTTTTGTAATAGAAAAGGTGTATGTAAACTTCTTACACTCTAAGTGAAGTGCAATCCACTTCCTGTGCTGTAATGTCACTGAAAGAAGGGTGCGATTATCTGGTAATAAGTTCACACAAGCAGCTTCCATTATAAATATTGTTCCAGGAATTTGTAATGGAATATAAAAAAATCTGACTGTAAAATGGGGAGCGAATTACATCTGCACACATGATCCGCAACCTTCAAACTTTGTTTCGCCTGATCACCACACTTTTCCATGATTTAGTGGATGCAACACCACATTGTGTAGTTTTAATTTTATCTATACAAATGGAATCATAGGATGATACAGCACAGAAGGCCACTCTGCCCATCATGCCTGTGCCAGCACTTTGAAAGAGTTATCCAATTAGACCTATTCATGTGCCCTTTCCCCAAAGCTTTGCAACTTTTACCTTTTCAAGTATTTATCCAATTCCCTTCAGAAAGTTACTACTGAATCTGCCCTTTCAGATAATGCATTCCGGATCGTAACAACTCACTACTTAAAATATTCTAATATTATCTCTGGTTTTTGCTAATTAATTTAAAATAAATATATTCTGGAGTAATGAATCCAAAGCTTTAATATTGTTCAGATAATGCTGGAAACACTCAGCATTGGTTAATGTTTCAATTTCTGATGTAAGATTACAAAACTAAAGCATTAACTTTATTTCTCTTCACAGATGCTGCCTGATGGGCTGAGTACAGCATTTTCTGTTCATATTTCAGGTTTCCAGCATCCGCAGTTATTTTGTCTTTTAACGTTCTAACTGTTTGGATGCTACATTAAATACTGCACCGTGCACCAGGTAACACGTCTCCATCGCACCTTAGTCATATCTTGCGGGTCTGGGACAACAAACATCCCTGGTGGTGGTTCTTTGTAAATAGACATGATATCCCTGCAGCACAAAATAAAGCAAAATATTAAAACATATTCAATGTTAAATTTGCAAAAGAATGGAAGAAAACGATAACCCAAACAATCATTCCAATAGAGGTCTTTAGAATTATGAAGGGGTAGGAAAAGGGTAGATATGGAGATAGTGTTTCTATTTGTTGGGGAATCTAAAACCAAGGGTCATAAATACAGCGATTTCTGCTCTCTTAACCCCATTTACTCCATCTCTCCTGAAGGTCTTGATTAGGCACTGCAGTTTGATTTCGCAGCTGCTGGAGTCCTCCTGCGCCATGGCCTTGTGACCATTCTTCATATAGCATATACAACACCGCTAACATCGTAAGATATCCCATAGAGCATTATCAAACAAAATCTACACTGAGCCACGTAGAGATGTTCGCTCCATTGTGCATGCGCCAGCTCCGTGAAAGCCCCTGTTCCCCTTTAGAGAAATGACAGAGATGAGTTACTTGACCTGATGATACAAGGTGAGCTGACATTCTACTGAAACATGAGAATTTAAAGCAATTGTTTTCAGCACCCATAGTAAACTCTGCTCCCTCAAAACTGACACCTAGTCATGCTCTCGGTCTGACTCATCTTGCCGTCCTATTTGCCCTAAAGCTGAGCTTCAAATCTACATCCTCAATCAGAAAAATTGTTCAGCTCCAGATTCACACCATCAGCTTCTGTACTGCAGCTGATAAGTCTTTATCCAATTTTTTAAGCCAGTTCTACACTTGATTTTCCCAACCCTCTCCTCCCAGCCTTCAATCCTCCAAAATTTATAAACTCCAAACCATTCAAAATTCAGATACCCATCTGTCCCACACTAATGTCTGCTCAGATACTGCTGCCTGTCCCTAGTTGGTTCCGTTGCCAATGCAATGAATTTAAAATCTCCACCCTCACACCTTCATCTTCAAATCTCTCCATGGCTTTACCCCATCTCACTTCTTTCACCTCCTCCAGCCTTATTTACTTTCAGCACCCTTTATCCCTCTATCTCTCCATAAGCAGTAAGCCTTCAGTAGCCTTAGTGCTATTTTCTGGACCTTTCTTATTCACATCTCTTGAAACCAAACCAAGCGTCTAACACTCCCATTATGGTTCAATATCCATTTTATTTTATATTTCCTCCTGTTAATCCCTTGGGGCATTCTTTCACATGAAAAGGTGTGGTAACAAAGCAAGTTGTTAATTGAGCGATCTTGCTCTGTCAGGTTTAGCAATCCCTTCAAGTGAGCTCCAGAGTGGAGGTGGGCACTTAGCTTAAAAAGACATGACAATCCATAACCATTCACCAACTATTGGTAGGATGGGGCAGTCCTGGAACTGTGTCAATTGACAAAAATCACGATTTCACTTATGCATGAAGTTAGCACAATCAAAATGAAGAATGCCTATCCCTGTTCATCTTCCTGCTCAAGGACAGATTACACCTTTAAAGACAGACTTCACTGGAAATGGGAAAAGAAAACAAGAGAGAAGAGAAGGATGTGTATGCTGCTGAACATAGCAAACTTCACGGGTAGATGCAGATGAAAGTTAAGCAAATGCTTCAGCATCCAGACACCTCAGAGGTTCTTGACCTGCTGGTCAGAATATAATCCTATGACATACTTAATTAAAGTAAATTTCAATGGACGATGGTTATGGAACCTTCAGGGGCCATTTACAGAGCTAACTGTTTTGAATTTGCAATGTAAAGAGGTTACCATTGGATTACAGCCAGGAATCAGAAAGTCCTACTTTCAGAGTGGACTATCACAGGTGGCGCCAGTCCAAATGGAGCTGCGTCTGCCACAAGCAAAGCAAGAGAAGTTAAACAATGGTTTGAGTTATCTTGGGCTTCTCTCACTCATCACCCAGGGACTGATAGCTCAGCAAATATCGCAAGTTGCTGCTGTTGAAGGTTAGTAAACCAGAGTTTGGGAGTGCAGTGCAGTTTAGGGCTGCTTTATAAAGACAGGGTTCAAGTGGCTGATCACGTTAAATTCCATTTTTTATTGCTTAGGATTCAGCAACTTTTCCCAGCATTATAGGATAGAATTCCACAATGCATTCTATTTCTCAAAGAAATGAAAACTATGAGTCTCATAGAGATATAACTTGTGAGCTGAGAAAGAGAGAGATTCCAGATTTAAGCAACTCAGCTTATTTCACCTTATTCCGCATTAATCACTGGAACTCGGCAGTCTGAAGCCAGGTGACTGATTCATTGCAGCCCATAAGGCAGAACAATGGCAGCCGAACACCGGACCTGGGGTTTGCATCTACAGGAATCCTCACAATAAGGTGCCTTAGAAGCTTGAAGGCAAATTCCAGAGCCAACAGCTGAATGGATAAAAGGTCCTTTATTAATGCTCAAAAGTCTAGCTCCCCAGAATGTGGGCATCGCTGGCATTTGTTGCCCATCCCTAATTGCCCTTGAACTGACCTTGCCAAGTCATTTCAGAGTCAACTACATTGCTGTGTGTCTGGTGTCACATGTAGGCCAGACTGAGTAAGGCTGGCAGATTTCCTTCCCTAAAGAACATAACTGAACCAGACAGGTTTTTATAGCAATCAATGATAGTTTCATGGTCATCATCACTGAGACTAGTGAAATTTGAACCCATGTCCCCAGAGCATTAATCTGGGTGTCTCAATTACTAGTCCAGCGACATTATCACTATGCCACCATCTTCCCTTGATCTTGGCGATGCTCCCTTTAAGAATTTTATACATTTCAATGAGATCACCTCTCATTCTGTGAGAACATAGGTTCATTCTACTCAATCTCTCCGCCTAGGACAGTCCTTTCATCTTTAAAGGAGATCAGAACTGTACACAGAACTCCAGGTGTGGTTTCACCAAGGCCCTATATAATTGCAACAAGACTCCCTTACCATTATACTGCAGCACCCGCAACACCACCCCCAAACCTCCCCCATACCAACCCTTGCAATAAAGGCTAACACATACAATTTACCTTCCTAACTGCTTGCTGTAAATACATGCTAACTTCTTGTAATGTGTACAAGAACATTAAATCTCCTGAAACTCCTGTATTTAAACGTCTCGTTGTTTAAAAAATATTCTGCTTTTCCATTCTTCTGACCAAAGTGGCCACGCATTATTCTCTATTTTGCTCAGTTAACTGGCATATATCTCTTTGCAGCTTCTTTGTGCGCTCCTCAGTTTACTTCCTCATTTATGTTAGGTATTAGCAATGGCTCAGTTGGTAGCACATTTGTCTCTGATTCAGCAGGTTGTGGGTTGAAGCCCCATTCCAGGAGTTGATCACAAATATCACGGGCTGACAGTACAGTACTGAAGGAGTGCTGCACTGCCGGAGCTGCTGTCTTTCAGATGAAACCAACGTTTCATCTGCCCCCTCAGTGGGCGTTAAAGATCCTATGGCACTATTTCAGAGAACAGCAGGATAGTTATTCTCAGCATCCTGGGCATTATCAACGAACATCACAAAAACCAGATTGTCTGGCCGTTACCACATTGCTGTTTGGGGGAGTTTGCAGGTTGTCTTTTTTTTTATATATCAGTGATTACAATTCAAAAAGTACTTATTTGGCTGTAAAATGCTTTGAAATGTCTGGGGGTCATGAAAGGTGCTATATAAATGCCAGTTTTTTTTTAAATCATCAACAAACTTGGGTGTATTTATTCATTTATCTCTCTGTTTCCTATCATACTGGGTCCTCTCATCTAATTCACTAATATAGATTGTAAATAGCTGAGGTCCAAACACTCATCCTTATGGCACTCCTCCAGCTACACACTGCCCTCCCAAAAATAACTCATTTATTCTGCTTTCTGTCCTAAAACCAAGCTGTTACCCCCTATCTCATGAACCCTAATCTTGGTGTGCTGCCCAATTGTATTCATTGCAAAGATCCCACAGTGATCATTTAAACACGACCGTTCGAGAGACTAATATGCCTCTGGGGCCAGTTGGATAGAACACATGAACAGTATTCACCAGGTAGGCCTACAGTAACATCAGATTTCAGCAAGATATTTCAGTTATCCTATGAATACAGAGAGGAAGCTTTAGTTGATACTTAACCAAAAACTGCATTTCCTCATGGCCTTGTGTGAATAAGAAGGTTTGCTGCGATTTTTTTCTTAGAATGTAACCTATGAGTCATTTTGGGAGTAGCAACAGTAATCGCACAGAATTGCCAATCAATTCTACGCCTCTATTTGAAAATTCTTATTCTGGTATTCAAATCTATTTATGGCCTCACTCTTTCCTATCTCTGTAACCTCCTCCAGCCCTACAACCAGTGAGATCTCTGTACTCCTTCAGTCCTGCGGGGTTTCCTTCAGTCCTGGGGGGGGTTTCCATCAGTCTGCCATTACTGCCCATTCAGCTACGGAGCTGAAGAGTTGCATGGGCTAGAAGCCCTGGAAGTCCCTTCAAAACTATTCCGTCTCTCTCCCCTCCTATAAGGCACTCCTAAAAATCCACCTCTTTGACCAAGCTTTTGGACACCTGTCCTGAGGTGGCTTGCTGCAAAATTTTGTTTGATAGTGTTCCTGTGAAGTGTCTAGGGATATTTCACTGCATTAAAGATGTAAACTGTTATTGTTGAAAAAAATGGTTATTCCCAATATGGTTCGAATCTACTTATTTCCTTAATTCAAATAATATTCTCCCATCAGGATGTTTCACTGTGCTATCAACATTGATGCCCCTCTCCAGCAGCTGACTGAACAGAATTCTTTGTCCAGAACAGCAGCATTGGCAGTTAAAAGTGAACCATAAACAAATTCTAAAACAGAACTTTGATCACATTCTAGCATTTAAAGTGCATTTGATTATGAAGATGAACAAATTGGCTGCTGTGTTTCCTACATTACGATGGTGACTACATTTCAAAAGTAGTTTGACTGCGAAGTGCTTTGGGATATTCTGAGGGCATGAAAGGCGCTATGTAAATGCAGGCTTTTTTCTTTTTTAAGGCTCTCACTGGTACTTTTTTAAGAGATGAAACTAGCTACCCAGCCTCCAGCTCCACACTGCTCTTATTCTATAAAGGTCTACGCTTGCTTGCAAATAATGATTAAGCCTCACCATTCAAGATTCCTAACAGGGCATTTAAAACTAGAGAAGACAAATGATGTACAAAACGTTCAGCAGAACATCTGCAAACCATTGAAGTGTTGACATGGTCTTGGTCAGCAATCAACTCATATGAAGCCCAACATCTGGGAGTTTAGACAGCGAAGGAGGAGAAAAGACCCCAAGCCCGCAGCAGAGAGCGGCCCAAGACCAGAGCCCCACGCCATCAACACATAATGAAAGCAAAGGTCAGAGATCCGGCCAAAGCACAATCCCCGATCTCAGAGGAAAGGGCAAGGGTAGGTGGTTGGTTATTTACTGGGCTCAGAGGATAAAAAAATTTAACTGGATATTTTGAAAGTGGTTGGGGAATTTTTAAGAATGAAAGAGGAACACTGGTTGGGGAGCATTGGGCTTGGAAGAGGTGTGACTGGAGTTGCGGCTCAGCTGAGGGGACTACTGAACCACACCCACGGTCTCAGACTCCACCTGTTTCTTCTCCTTCAGTCACCTGCACCGTCTCTCCCCTTCTCCCAGTTTCTCCCTCACCTGTCAACTTCATCTTCCCCCACAACCACCGTCTCACCCACCTCCCACCCTCAATTAGCCTTTATGATTGGAGTATAAAAGCAAAAAAGTTTTGCTGCAATTGTATAGGGATTTGTTGAGACCATACCTGGAGTAATGTGAACCAGTTTGAGTCTTCGTACTGAAGGGAAACTATACCTGCCTTAGAGGGAGTGCTATGAAAGTTCACTAGACTGGTTCCTGGGAGGAGTGGATTGTCCTTTAAGAGGTTGAGACTAGGTCTCTGTTCCCCAGAATAATAAAAAAAATCTCATTGAAACATAAAATGCTAAGGGGTTTGACAGGGAAGATGCTGAGTATCTTGTTTTCCCCTGGCTGGACAGCCTAGAGCTAAGGGGCACAGTCTCAGGATAAGGGGTGGGACCAGCCATTTAGGACCAAGGAGGAGAAATATCTTACCGCAGAGGGTTGGAAATCTTGAAAAGTCTCAACCTCAGAGTTGTGAATGCTCAGTCATTGAGAATATTCAGGCTCAGATCAGAAAATGTTTGGGCACCAAGACTCCCAAATCATCCCTTCCCTCACCCCCCACCTCTCTTCCTCACCCACTGCCCTTTTCCCCCACCCTGCTTCCCTCCACTCTCCCTGCCATCTCCCCTCCCCTTACCCTCCTCTATCCTCTGTTCCTCCCCAACCCTTTCCCTCACCCTTCTCTCCCACCCTTGTCCTCCTGACCCTCCTCTTCCCACCCACCGACTTCTTTTCCCCCAACCCCACACACCCCATCTCCACAGCACTTACCACCCCTTTTCCCCTGTACTCACTGCCCCCTTCTCTCCCCACCCCCTGCTCTACCCATCACCCCCCTCTCCCCCCCGTCATACAGCACCTCCTCTCCCCCCCTCACTCACCCACTACCCTGCTCTCCCCACACCCTTCCCCTCTTCCCCACACTCCTTCCCCCCCCCACACCCTCTCCTCCAACCCCTACTCACCCTCCCCCCTCCATCCCCCCCCCCCCCCGCACCCTCTCCTCCTTCCTGTCCCTTTTCCCACAACCCCTCCTCGCCTCTCCCCTCCCTACTCCTTTAACCAGCCCTCCGTCCCCGCCGCCCCCTCCCCCCTCCCCCCCTCCCCCGGGTTGTCCGGCTGTCTCTTGCTCTGTGTCCCTCCCCCGGATGGTTATTACCTTTTGATCCGGAGCAGGCAGGGCTGTGAAGGCTTCTCGCTGTCCCAGTCGGTGCTGAGTGTCGGATCCCAGGAAGTTGCGTGCAGCTGGCTCAGGAGGCCGGTTGCTACCGAGCCGGTGCCTGGTAACAGGATCGGGCTCACGCTCTCCTCCACTGGAGCTTCCGCCATATTCCCCAACTCCAGCCCACACCGCGCATGCGCGGAAAACCACCCACAACAGCGCCACCCGCCGGTAACTCCGGGAATCACCGCCCCCGCAAACATCGCCGCCAGCTGTTAACTCCGGGAATCACATCCCTGCAAACAGCGCCGCCAGCTGGTAACTCCGGGAATCACAGCCCTCGCAAACATCGCCGCCAGCTGGTAACTCCGGGAATCACAGCCCTCGCAAACATCGCCGCCAGCTGGTAACTCCGGGAATCACACCCCCGCAAACATCGCCGCCAGCTGGTAACTCCGGGAATCACACCCCCGCAAACATCGCCGCCAGCTGGTAACTCCGGGAATCACACCCCCGCAAACATCGCCGCCAGCTGGTAACTCCGGGAATCACACACCCGCAAACATCGCCGCCAGCTGGTAAATCCGGGAATCACACCCCCCCCCCCCCCCGCATATAGCGCCACCCGTCCGGTTACTCCGGGAAAACATACGCCCGCAAACAGCGCCGCCCGCTGGCTACTTCGGGAATCACATGCCGCAAACATCGCCACCCGCAGGTAACTCCGGGAATTACATCCCGCCAACAGCGCCAACTTCTGATCCTCTTCATTGAGAGGGAAAGGCGCCACCTGATGGTAGCCCCGAATCGGGCTAGCCCTCCACACAGGCGCCAAGGTGCGATTCTATGTAAGTGCGACGATAATTTTTGTTTATTCATTCATGGGATGTGGGCTTTGCTGGTGTTTATTCCCCATCCCTAATTACCCCTTGAGGAGGTGGTGGTGAGCTGCCTCCTTGAGCCGCTGCAGCCCATGTGATGTAGGTACACCCACCGTGCAGTTAGGGAGGGAGTTCCAGGGTTTTGACCCAGCGACAGTGAAGGAATGGTGATATATTTCCAAGTCAGGATGGTGAGTGACTTGGAGGGAAACTTCCAGGTGGTGGCGTTCCCATCTATCTGCTGCCCTCGTCCTTCTAGATGATCATGGTCGTGGGTTTGGAAGGTGCTGTCTAAGGAGCCTTGGTGAGTTGCTGCAGTGCATCTTGTAGATGGTTCACACACTGCTGCCACTGTGTGTCGGTGGTGGAGGGAGTGAATGTTTGTGGATATGGTGCCAATCAAACAGGGCTGCTTTGTCCTAGACGGTGTTGAGCTTCTTGAGTGTTGTGGGAGCTGCACTCACCCAGGCAAGTGGGGAGTATCCCATCCCACTCCTGACTTGTGGATTGTAGATGGTGGACAGGCTTTGGGGAGTCAGGAGGCGAGTTACTCGTCACACAATGACTAGCCTCTGATCTGCTCTTGTAGCCACAGTATTTATATGGCTAGTCCAGTTCAGTTTCTGATCAATGGTAACCCCCAGGATGTTTATAGTGGGGGATTCAGTGTTGTTAATGCCATTGAACATCAAGGGGTGATGGTTGGATTCTCTCTCGTTGAAGATGGTCATTGCCTGACACTTGTGTGGTGTGAATGTTACTTGCCACTTGTCAGCCCAAGCTTGGATATTTTCCTGGTCTTGCTGTATTTGGACATGGCCTGCTTCAGTATCTGAGGAGTCACGAATGGTGCAGAACATTGTGCAATCATCAGCGAATATCCCCACTTCTGACCTTATGATGGAAGGAAGGTCATTGATGAAGCAGCTGAAGATGATTGGGCCTAGGACACTACCCTGAGGAACTCCTGCAGTGATGTCCTGGAGCTGAGATGACTGACCTCCATCAACCACAAATATCTTCCTTTGTGCTGGGTATGACTCCAACCAGTGGAGAGTAATCCCCCCGATTCCCATTGACTCCAGCTGTGCTAGGGCTTCTTGATACCACACTCGGTCAAATGCTGCCTTGATGTCAAGGGCAGTCACTCTCACCTCACCTCGGGAGTTCAGCCATGTTTGAACCAAGGTTGTAACGAGGTCAGGAGCTGAGTGGCCCTGGCAGAACCCAAACTGGGCATCAGTGAGCAGGTTATTACTAAGCAAGTGCCGCTTGATAGCACTGTTGATGACCCCTTCCATTACTTTACTGATGATCGAGAGTAGACTGATGGGACATTAATTGGCCAGTTTGGATTTGTCCTGCTTTTTGTGTACAGGATATACCTGGGCAATTTTCCACATAGCCGGGTAGATGCCAGTGTTGTAGCTGTACTGGAACAGCTTGGCTAGGGGCGCGGCAAGTTCTGGAGCACAAGTCTTCAGTATTATTGCCGGAATGTTGTCAGGCCCCACAGCCTGTGCAGTATCCAGTGCCTTCAGCTGTTTCTTGATATCACATGGAGTGAATCAAACTGGCTGAAGACTGGCATCTGTGATGCTGGGGACTTCCAGAGAAGGCCGAAATGGATCATCCACTCGGCACTTCTGGCTGAAGATTGTTGCCAATGCATCAGCCATATCTTTTGCACTGATGTGCTGAGCTCCCCCATCATTGAGGATGGGGATATTTGTGGAGCCTCCTCCTCCAGTGAGTTGTTTAATTGTCCACCACCATTATTCGCGACTGGATGTGGCAGGACTGCAGAGCTTAGATCTGATCTGTTGGTTGTGGGATCGCATAGCGCCATCACTTGCTGCTTATACTGTTTGGCCTGCAAGTAGTCCTGTTTTATAGCTTCACCAGGCTGACACCTCATTTTTAGGTGTGCCTGGTGCTGCTCCTGGCATGTCCTCCTGCACTCTTCACTGAACCAGGGTTGATCCCTGGCTTGATGGTAATGGTAGAGTAGGGGAAACACCGGGCCATGAGGTTACAGATTGTGTTTGAGTACAATTCTACTGCTGCTGATGGCCCACAGCCCCTCATGGATGCCCAGTCTTGAGTTGCTGGATCTAATAATCTAATAATGGCCAAGGTTCGTGGAAAGACAAAATAAATGCATGGTGTCAGAGTTAATGCAGCTTAATGCTTTTTATGCAATTCTTCATCCCATCCTCAAAGCATCTTAAAGCGCTTCACCTATAATGAGTCAATTCTTGCACCACCTTTCTTCGAAATACAGATATTAGATAAATTAGTCAATGTGGCTTTAGTGACCAAAGTATTTTGGGGGGAAAAATCAAACAAATTGGTGGCCACAATTACCCCACAGAATTTGCAATGTTCTACCACATCTGCACAGGCGAGAATCAAGGTGTTGGTGTGGCTCAGTGGGTAGCACTCTCACCTGAGTTAGTACATAAAAACATAAGAACATAAGAAATAGGAGCAGGAGTAGGCCATTCGGCCCCTCAATCCTGCCCCGCCATTCAATAAGATCTTGGCTGATCTGCCCAGGCCTCAACTCCTCTTTCGTGCCAGCTCCCCATAGCCCTCAACTCCCCCATTTTCAAAAATCTATCTACCACCTCTTTAAATACTTTCAGTATTTAATCTAGCCTCCACAACTCTCTGAGGTAGAGAATTCCAGACACTCACTACCCTCTGTGAGAAGAAATTCCTTCGCATCTCAGTTTGAAATGAGTGTTCCCTTATTCTGTAACTATGTCCCCTAGTATGAGATTCCCCCACTAGTGGAAACATCTTCTCAACATCTACCCTGGCAAGCCCCCTCAGAATCTTGGTGGGTCTAGCAGCATCTGTTACCTGTCATACCTGCCATCTTGTCATACTGAAGGGTCTTACTGAAGGGTTATACGGACTCGAAACGTTAACTCTGTTTCTCTCTCCACAGATGCTGCTAGTCCTGCTGAGTTTTTCCAGCATTTTCTATTTTTGTTTCAGATTTCCAGCATCTGCAGTATTATATCCCATCAGAATCTTGTACATTTCAATAAGATCACCCCCCATTTTTCTAAACTTTAATGACTAAAGGCCTAACCTGTTTAGCCATTATTGATAAGTCAACCCCTTCATCTCAGGAATCAGCCTTTTAAACTGCATCCACTGCCAGTATATACTTTGTTAAATACGGGGACCAAAACTGTACACAGTACTCCAGGTGCAGCCTCACCAACACCCTGTACAGTTGTAATAAGACTTCCCTATTTTTAAAACTCCAGCCCCCCAGCAATACTGGCCAAAATTCCATTTGCCTTCTTAATTACATGCTGCACCTACATGCTAACTTTTTGTGTTTCATGCACAAGAACACCCAGATCCCTCTGTGCTGCACTTTTTTGGAGTCTCTCTCCATTTAAATAATAGTCTGCCTTTTGATTCTTCCTACCAAAGTGCATGACCTCACACTTTCCTACATTGAACACCATCTGCCAAGTTTTTGCCCACTCACTCAACCTATCTATATCCCCTTGCAGACTCCTTATGTCCTTATCACAACATGCCCTCCCACCTATTTTTGAATAGTCAGCAAATTTGGATACTTTACACTCTGCCCCCTCCTCCAAGTCATTAATATAGATAGTAAATAATTGAGGCCCTAGGACTGATCCACCTGTTTGATTGCGTTAAGCTTCTTTAAATATCCTATTTCTTCCTTAATAATGGACTCTAGCATTTTTACAATGACAGACGTTAGGCTGACTGGCCTATAGTTTCCTGGTTTTTGTCTCCTTCCCCTCTTAAACAGGGGTGTCACATTAGTGGTTTTCCAATCCACTGGGTCCCTCCCGGAATCCAGAGAGTTCTGGAATATTTCAACCAATTCCTGCACTATCTCTGCAACCACTTCCTTTAAAACCCTTGGATGCAGGCCATCAGGTTCTGGTGACTTGTCTGCCTTTAGTCCCATTAGTTTGTCAAATACTTTGTCCCTCACGATAGAGACTGTTACAAGATCTTTCCTCCCATTAGCTCCTCGCTTACCTGATATCTTTGGAATGTTTATAGTGTCCTCCACTGTGAAGACTGATGCAAAATATTGGTTTAAATTATCTGCCATTTCCGTTTCCTGTTATCAGTTCTCCAGTTGCATCCTCCAAAGGTCCCATGCTCACTTTAGCTACTCTCTTTTTATATACCTGCAGAATCTCTTGCTGTTTGTTTTCATATTTCTTGCCAATTTACTTTCATAATCAATTTTCTCCCTCTTTATTAGCTTTTCAGTCATCTGCTGCTGGTTCCTAAAAAATTCCAAATCCTCTGGCCTACCACTGGTTTTCTCTGCTTTGTATGCCTTAGCTTTTAATTGGATACTTTCCTTGACCATCTTTGTTAACCATGGATGGTTAATCCTTCTCACCTAAGTCCTTTTTGACTGGGATAAGTTTTTGCTAAGCATTATGAAAGATCTGCTCAAACGTCTGCCACTGCTCATCCACTGACCTTCCCCTTAGTCAAGTTTCCCAGCCCTCTTTAGACAACTCTTTCTTCACACAAGCCAGAATTGAAGTAGTGCAGAGATCTTTGTGGGTTGTAGGCACAAAGAAAAGGTGGGGTGAGACAAGGGAGAGATTTTAAAACATCCAAGGACTGAGTGGAATACTAGATACAGGGGTGGATTATTTTGTTGAGAACACATTATCTACTTCTGTAAATCATAGTTCAAATCAAACAGAAAAATGTCCATCATACAGTCCTGGTTTAACAGTATAACTCCCACCCAAATCCAGTGATCATAGATTCAAACCCCAATTATGGTGATCTCATGAGCTTGACTGACAGTTCAACACGGCGCTCAAGTGTTACACTGTATTGTCACTTGTGTCATGTCAAGAAATCAAACCGTATACCATCCTGATTTGGACATATGTTACTATTCCTTCACTGTCGGGTCAAAAACCTGGAATTCCTTCCTTTTACCACACAAACTGCAAAAATTGGAGGCAGTGGCTCACTATCACTGTCTCAAAGTCATCGCAGAATGAGTAATAAATGCTGGCTTTGCCAATGATGCACACATCCCAAGAATGAATTAAAGAGATTCCAGACAATGAAATAAACCTTGTTTACTTGACCTTTTCACAAGAAAATGGGAGTCATTCATTCGAGTCTGCTCTGCCATTCCGCAAGATCATGGCTCATCTTCTATCTCAACTCTACTTTTCTATATTATTCTCACATCCCTTGATTCCCTTAGTATCCAAAAGCATAATCAATCTCCACCTTGAACATACTCAATGACTGAACATCCACAGCTTTCGGAGGTGCAGAATGCCAAAGCATCACAACACAGTGAAGAAATATCTCATCTCATTTCTAAATGGACAATTCCTTTTTGAGAAGGGTAAATTTATTAGTGATACATGGATCAAAAGAATAAATTTTAGTAAAAGGTTCAGAGCCCACATATCCTGGTGCTTTCTTCAGTATTCTTCCCTCACCCATAAAGACCGTTTTGAGATTGTTCAGTGTGTATAAATTAACTGCTACATAACAGAATCCACATTTCAATAATAGATCCTTCGTAATGTGCTTTGGGATATCCATGGGACTTAATAGAGCTTCAATTTATGAATTAAATCTCTGTCTGTCGACACTAACTGCACTCTAAGGATCTGCATCGTATTCTACTTCTTAAAAGAGCAAAACTTCGTCAAATCTAAAACAACCCTCAGCCTATGCTGATGCTGACACTCCTTTGGAAAGTCAATGCTGACTTGAAGTGATTCAGTGAAATGCCCAGTTTCTATATCATTCGCAGGAGTGCAGTCTCCTGCAATATAGAGCTTTCTGCTGTCCCCATTGTAAGGGATGAATTTGTGTTCATATCTGTTTCAAATGGTTCTCCCACTCCCCATTAACTATAACGGGATAGAGTCCAACCTCATACTTTAGTACAGTTGCTCGAGTGGACATACGTGACTGAACTGAGTGCCAGCTGGCAATTTCATTCCAGATCAGAACCTAATGCTGCCTCAGCTCATGTCTGATTTCCTGCACAAGTCACTGGGCAGTGAGAAAAACACACCAATCTTACACCCAGGAGATATTTGGGGCCTTCATGGGCTGGACTAGTCAGTGCAATGGGCAACAGATTTATCGACTGAGTGTTATGGGACCCTAGTTTAGGTTTGCATCACTCCAGATGCAAGAATTTCTTTTTAAAAATAATTCATGGAATGTGGGAGGCTAGCATTTATTGCCCATCTCTAATTGCCCTCGAGAAAGTGGTGGTGAGCTGCCTTCTTAAAGAGCTGCAGTCCATGTGTTGTAGGAACACCCACAGTGCTGTTAGGGAGTTCCAGGATTTTGACCCAGCAACAGTGAAGGAATGGCAATATAGTTCCAAGTCAGGATGGTGTGTGACTTGGAGGGGAATATGCAGGTGGTGGTGTTCCTATGCATCTGCTGCCTTTGTCCTTCTCAGTGGTGGAGGTCATGGGTTTGAAAGGTGTTGTCAAAAGAGCCTTGAGGAATTCAGGCAGTGCATCTTGTAGATGGTACACACTGCTGCCACAGTGCATCAGTGGTGCAGGGAGTGGATGTTGATGGATGGGGTGCCAATCAAGCAGGCTTTCCCCTGGATGGTGTTGAGCTTCTTGAGTATGTTGGAGCTGCACTCATCCAGGCAAGTGGAGTGTATTCCATCACAATTGGTTGCTAGACGTCAATTATGTTAGTCCTAGGACATTGCTGCAGGAGTTCTTCAGGGTAGTGTCCTAGGATGTTGACTTGTGCTTTGCAGAGTCAGGTGGTGAGTTACTCTCTACAGAATTCCCAGCCTCCGACCTGCTCTTGTAGCCACAGTATTTTTATGGGTGGTCTAGTTCAGTTTCTGATCAATGGTAACTCCCAGACTTTTGATAATAGGGGATTAAGTAATGGCAATGCCATTGAATGCCAAAGGGAGACGGTTAGATTCTCTCTTGGAGATGGTCAATGCCTGGCACATTGATTATTACTTGCCACTTGTCAGCCCAAGCCTTAATGTTGCCCAGGTTTTGCTACACATGCACATTGGCTGCTTCAGTATGAGTTGCAAATGGTGAGCATTGTACAGTGAACATCCTCACTTCTGACCTTATGATAGAGGGAGGTCATTGATGAAACTGAAGATGGTTGGGCCTAGGCTACTACCCTGAAGAACTCCTGCAGCAATCTCCCAGGACTAAGATAATTGACCTCCAGCAACCAATTGGAAAGTTAAGCCACATGGAATATTTAGAGTCTTTATGGAATGGTCTTTCTGCATGGTTTGAAACATTAGCAGAAGCAGATTTTAAAGCAACTTTCAAAGATAATTGATATGTAGAAAAGGAAAAATTTGCAGGACTATGGTGAAAGTGCATGGTCAGGGGGACTAATTGGATACCTTGTGCTGTTTGATTCTATGGTGTGCTGCCCAGCTCCAAGTGGGCCACATAACTGGGAATTAGATCACTGCGGATCCAGTACTGGGGAAATCCAGTCTCAGTATTACAAGCAGAAACATATCTGGTTACGTACAAATTCTATACTCTTACCCTCAAGGAGGAGAAAGCAGAGGAATAAAAACTAGAGCAGCAGGCAGCAAGGGTCAATGTGCAAAAAGCAATTGCAAGTGCATTAATCCTCTGCCCCCATCAAGTCTACATTGCTGCATCAAATCAATGATCCCATCTCCAATTAGAACCCCCACCACCCCTCCTGCAAAGTGCCTCATTCCTAGAATGGAAACTCAGTTTCATTAATGAAATACACAAAAGATACTTGTTTAACCATTTTATTCAGACAGTGACCCCTGTAGGACTAAATCAGAGTTCTTACACAATTGGATTGAAAAAAATAATCCTATTTGAATACTTAGTGATGACAGAGAGGCCAAAGCCACCCACTGCAATAATTTACTCTTCCCAGCCATCTTCCGGATTCTCCCATAGGAGTTTACATGGCAAACAGGATCAGGAAGGCAACCATCAGACAAAAGAGACCCATAGCCTCAGAGAGGGCAAATCCCAGGATTGCATATGAGAAAAGCTGCTGTTTTAGGGAAGGGTTCCTGTGGAAGACAAAAAAAAATTAAAACCAATTTCACTTTCTATGGCTACAATAACTATTCAAACAGCACACTGGACCTAGGGGAGACCATTTGTTACAGGCTATGTCTGTTTTGTAATGTCAGAGGCAGAACTCAGTTGCAGAGTGCTCTGAAGAAGGGTCATTGACCCAAAACATTGGCTGTTTCTCTCTCCACAGATGCTGTCACACCTGAGTTTTTCCAACATTTTCTGTTTTCAATTGGAGTGCAGCTGCTTTTTGCCAACTTATAAAGCACTCTAAACAGCATGGATAACCTCAGCACCCCCCCAATACTTTGTCAATGCTGAGGAATTCTGTGCTTCCTCCACTGTTAAACACCCAGCACCAGTGGGGTGAACATTTCCAGATACAGGACAATTAGCTGCTCCAACTCGCTCCTAAATTTGGACCAAAAAGCAGGCAGCTAACCTATGATGGTAGCAGTGTGACCTTTCACTGGGGATCCTCAAAGCCAAAGGAAGTTTATTCCCATTGATTTGGACTGGAGTAGAGTGAAGATGCAAATGGTCAGTGTGCAATGCAAGGGCCTGTGAAACAGACACCGCCACATTAGAATCAAACTTATTGCACAGATTTGGCCCCTTGTACCTTCGAAAGAGCACTTGTACTTACTGAGCCTGTTAAGTTCTTCAACCTCAAGTATCTTTTAGAATTATTATGGAATCAGCTTCCACCTTTATAAGGTGCTGCATTTCAGATCCTGACAAGTGAAAATATTCTCACCTTCACTCTAGATGATTTTAAATCTAGAACTTCTGGTTATTAATCCACTCACCAGAGAGAATAACTTTGCTCTCTATCAAAACCTCTCATTATCCTGAACATCTCTATTAGATCGCCTCCACCGGGGCAGAGCATAAACCTCACCATAGGCCATTATAAGATTCAATGTATTTGGGTTTTGTTCCACCAAATTAGAGGCAAAAACTCAAGATCAGATGCATGAGGATCGTTACCTGGCATAGCCAATAATCAAGCTGCCGAAAACTGTCCCAATACCAGCACCAGAGCCAGCCACTCCGACAGTAGCAGCACCAGCACCGATGAACTTAGCAGCAGTGTCGATGTCCCTGGAGGTGACGCTGGTCTGGAGGTCTCGCCGTACAGTCTGCACCAGTGCATTCCCTGGTGCAGGGAGGAGCTGTGCCTAAACAAACAGAGTGAGAGGGCATTTAAAGGACCTCCAAAATGTAAAGCTATTCCTTTCAGATGGTCGACCACGTCAAGGGTTTGTTCCCAAATCTCACTACTTGATGGAAACTTGATGGAAACACATTGCTTCATGTGTTGCTAGCTGAACCCAAAAGGGCTTTGCAGCTAGGATAGGTAGAAGGGGTGGAGGGCAGAGTCGAGCTTCCTGTACCTGAGCCAGCGACCCCTTCTGCAAAGCGCACACTGAGCAAAATCAAAGCAAAAAGTTAGATGAAGTGAGTGGGGGGATAAAGAAGGATTTCAATATTGGCATGTGTGGGGTCATCTATTTTGACCTTAACAAGGGCAGATCAGAGTATTTTTATTTAAATGACACACATGGTGACAAGCCAGAAACAGTGGAAGTCCAATGTGACTTAGTAGCCTACGTACAGAGATTGCTAAAATTAATCAAAAACTAGTCAGAAAGACAAATGGAATGCTTGCCTTCAAAACTAGAAGGTTAAGGAGAAGGAAGCTTTGCTAAATCCTATTTATACTACATCTGGAGTATCAGGCACCATACTTGGTAGAAAGAATTTACTGACCTTGGAAGGAGTGCAGTGCAGATTCATCAGAATCTGTTACCAGGGTTCCAATGGTTAAAGCATGACTAAAGATTACATAAACTAGGCTCATAAAAGGTTATCAGGCGATTTGAGCGAGGTTTTGAAATAAACTGAAGAGAAACTTCTGCTGCTCCTGGGAGAGTTTAGGACAAGGGGATATAATCTTAAAATGAAAGACTGGTCATTGAGAGGTTAGGAAACACTTCACACAAGGTGGCAGAAGTGTAGAACATTCTCCCACAAAAAAAAGAATAAATGTTAGCTCAATTAATGTTAAGTTAGAGATATTTTTGTTATCCAAGAATTTTAAAGGATATGTAGCCAAGGTTTGTGGATGGAGTGTGGATACAGATCAGCTATAATCTTTGTATGGCAGAACAGCCTCCTCCTGTTCCTATGGAGGAAATGAGGCACTCCATGTCAGATGCTCAGTCTGGACTCACCTGGGGTTAAGTATAGAGGGCTCTGGGCACTCATGGAACAGTAGAAGGCCACTCAAGCCTGCTCCACCATTCAATTAGATTATGACTGATCTGTATCTTTACATCATATCCCCAATGCCCTTAATCAACAAAATTCCATCAGTCTCAGTCTTAAATTTATATTGACCATTCAGCAGTCATAGATGAAATAGCCCATAATTTAGGGTGTGTGTGTGTGAGAGAGAGAAATGGGGCAAGGTGGAGACTGAAAGACAGCCACTACATTCCTACATTAGCACCCTGAGGTAACATTAACACCATTGGACCAGGCTGTCCGCTGATGGTCCACTTTTTTCCCCAATTACCTATAATTTGACACATAGCTGCTGAATTCGGCAATGGTCTTTACCCCACCAGTGGCTGTGTACTTGGCCAGCTCACTGGGAGGCCAGGAGCCATGCAACACTCAATAATTCAATTGCCACAGAGGTGGTGACACAGGAGATTTCAAACAAACTCTTACTTGTTCGTTTTGGGTCTCTGGTCTGAAGACTGAGGCCGACATTGGCCGAAGGAATGTCCTCGAAGTACTGCGAACCTGGAATGCAAATCAGAAGTGTTTCACCTACCTTCAACCGATTCCATGCCACCCCACCCAACCCAACAGTGCATGCATGCTCCATGTCACCAGCTCATGCCCTATGCTACTCCTTGCCCCACCCAAAAGCACTTTCTCCATGTTCAAACATGTACTATTTTGAAAATTAATTTGCAAATCCAAACCTGTATTACAGACCATCCACCTTTCTCAAAACCCTTAATATATTATACAGGAAATCTGTTCACTGTTTGCAGGTAGTGTAATTAACTTTTAGCCTAATGAACTCCTGAACATCATCAGGCCTGTCAAATCTCTAAGTAGAACAAGCATTACAAGACAAGAGACAGTACTGAGCAGTAAGAGTGCACAATGACTTATCACAAATATTTATAAGGTGAGCTCATTAAGGTACATTTTCCCCTTAAGTTGTACATAAAGACAATCAAAGTAACATACAATAGTCAGAAGTATTGCAAGATAACAAACTTAATTTCCTTAAACACAATGAATAGCCCTAAATCAGAGTAAAGGGCAGAAAGTCAGATAATCCTTCCTTTAAAACACTCACCACAGCAGGACAGGAGACAAACTTAGCACAAGCGTACATCATGATTTTACCTTTTAGAAAGAAAGGGGAAAAAAATTCCAGTTACAAACAGGACTACAAATCTAATCTGCACAATACCTGGTTCGAACTGGTCACTAATTACAAAGATTAACCCGACACAGTTACTGGTAGTGCTTGGCCCACTAGCTGCAGACTATGATCCAGGTAAAGCTTAGCGATAACAATACATGGATTTTCACCCAGGGAACATCAAGGAAATGAACTACATGATTTGAGTTCATTATTGGAGCCTATAAGTCAGCAACATGTCACTGAGCATAATGACCCTTTCTGTAGTCTGGAGGTCAAGGCACAATACTGAAGGTATTAAACAAAAGCAGAAAATAAAACAATCACTGTAGACCTTAAGAGGAATATTATTGTATTAAAGACACTGAACAGCCAGACAGTAATACAGGGACTTCAGAAACCTAGCTAATTTTCTACACTTTCAGGCAGACTCCATTGAACGAATTCTAATTGAGAGGTCAATGTTCAGAGCGTCCATCCCACGGCAAAAAAAAGAACTTGCATTAGAGGCGAGCGTGGATTATAATGGATTTAAACCCACTGCAATAAACCAGGAGCAATCACTTCTAGAAGCTTCAGCTCCAAATCCCGACAAATCATTGATAGGTCAAGGCAACTCGCTAATGGGGCAAGGAAAATATTTAATGCAGAATAAAAATAGCAGAACAATTGTTATATTAATTCGTATTAATTTATATTTGCAAAAGCAATTGGAGTGAGAAAGGTCAAGCGTCACCCCCGGCCTATCGAGGGTTGGCCCGGGCTGGTTCCCAACTCGAGCCCCAGGCTTTGAGGCCTAGCGGGCCGAGGAAAGCGGCTGACTGAAGTTGCAACGGCGCCACATGAAGGGGGGGGGGGGCCCGATCGTTACCCGGTCTCAGAGTCTCACTGTCCTTCTCCCTCTCCTCAGCCACGCTCCCCAATGGCGGCGCCGCTCACTCACCTTCTCCTTTAAGTCACCTCGAACCTCCCCGCTGCTCATTGGCTGCCGCCGCCGGACGTCCGGCCCGCCACCGCCCACTTCCCCCTTCTCTGATTGGACACCTTTCCCAACTGGCACCTCGATCGTCCAATAACAGCGCTAACAACGAGCAATGAGTGCTGTGACCAGGAGAGAACTCTGGTGCTCTGGTGGCGCTGCGTCCCCCTGGTGGCTGGGAGGACCGATATGGCGGCAGTGAGCTGCAATGTCCTTTCTCCCATACAATATTCTGGTGGCCCTGTCAAGGTCATTGCAAACTGGGAGAAATTGACTGAGGTGAAGGGAGCTGTTGTTATTTATTGACTCTACGTTTTACTAGCACATAGAGAAATATGTCAGAATAATTAGGAAGGATGACAAGACCTTGGAGAGTGTAGAAATGTTTAGCAGGATGATACGATGTGAATTGCTACACACAGAGGTTTGCTAAAATCTGGAATGCATCATCGGAAAGGATGGTGGTCCTGGTGGAATCAGATTCTATTGGAGCTTTCTAAAGGCAATTAATTTGCAGGGCTTTGAGAAAATGCTGAGGCCTCTGAGCAACTTGGACAGTTCTTTCAAAGAACCACTTCAATAAAGTCATAGTCAGAGTTATGCTGCACAGAAACAGGCCCTTCAGCCCATCATGCCCATGCTGGCCATCAATCACCTATCTATTCTAATCCCATTTCCAGCACTTAAATATTATTGTATTAAAGATGCAGAGCAGCCAGATAGTATTACAGGGATAAGAGCAAAATACTGCGGATGTTGGAAATCGGAAACAAAAACAAAATTAGCAGGAAAACTCAGTAGGTCTTGTCAGACTGCATCTGCAGAGAGGAACACAGTTAATGGACTCAAAATGTTAACTGTGTTCCTTTCCGCAGATGCTGTCAGACCTGCTGAGTTTTTCCAGCTATTTTTGTTTGTGTTAGTAATACAGGGACTTCAGAAACCTTCAGAATTTCTACACTTTAAGACTTCAAACTCCAAATAAACTTGGAGCTATTATATCAGGATTGTTATTCCTGCAGCTCCCTTGATGGCTTGGTTGAAGTAGTGAGTCACTCCAAGGATGTCCTCAGTTCCATTCTGAGAGAGAGTTGGGGGATGTGGAGGGAAAATCAGTTGGGGTTGGGGGTAGGGCAGCTCCTGATCACCATCCAGTGACTCATTGATACCAACATTGTGTAAAAGCAGGATTAAGCTGAGCTGTGATAGCTTCCACAGTCAAATTGCTTGTCGGCACTCACTGTCTAGGCTTAGAAGCAATGACTGGTTCCTGGGATGAGCTACTAATAAACTTCTAGCACCCATGGAGATCAGAACAGCAGCAAGAGAGAAAGAAATGAGTAAAAGGAAAAAAGCACTTACAAAATGATAATAATATAAAAACAAAAAACTGCGGGTGCTGGAAATCCAAAACAAAAAAACCTGTTAATGTGTAGTCAGGATCAAGCAAGAATGATGCATGATGAGTGATAGCATTTGATGTCTTTTTTGATATCACCAATCCTAAAAATATGGATCACAAACAAAATAAAAACCATTCCATAAAAACCACAGGGTATAAATAACATACATTGGGGGATCTAATCTTCTCTTGGAAGTTAGATGAAAGTTGTAAACATTGCTGTTATGGTAAATGAAATAAATCATCTGATGAGATTACTACCTTGTAATTATTACTTAGTGATTTCTTCCTTGCTTCTTCTGCGATGTACAAATTGGGACCATATGGTGTAAAAGTACAGGGACTCAGTATTAAATTGGAATAAGGGTAATTCCGAACAATGGCTATCAGTAAACTTCAGTCATGTTATTCTAAGTGTCAGCCTTTGGTTGAGAAAATGAAGGGGATTATCATATGAAGAAATTGTTATCCTAATTTCTGCTACACTGATGACTGACTGTCTGCTCCCTGTACCCACCCCCTTTAAAATTGGGATCAATGTGACTGAGTAGGGAGTTGGTTAGGGTACAATTACTGTGAGCTGGCTCTGGAGAGGTCGAGTGAAATAACATATACATGTGACGTAGAAAAGTAATTTATATACTTTGTTATTTTTAATGTACCAACATTTCATGCTTTCAATATTTTGGATTTGTCACTTCAGACTTTTTATGCTTTGTTTGTCTCTCCAACACGATTGAAGGAACATCGAGTTATTGTCTGTATAACAATTTGTTTTCCCACTCCAAGGATTTTCTGCTTTGAAAGTTTTCTATGTTGGTATGTGAATCTAGTCCTACTTGAGGGAGTTGTTAGATCATAAGACCATAAGACATAGGAGCAGAAGTAGGCCATTCGGCCCATCGAGTCTGCTCCGCCAGTCAATGAGATCATGGCTGATCTGATAATCCTCAACTCCACTTTCCTGCCTTTTCCCCGCAACCCTTGATTCCCTTACTGATTAAAAATCTGTCCATCTCAGCCTTTAATATATTAAATGACCCAGCCTCTATATCCCTCTGCGGTAAAGAATTCTACAGATTGACCACCCTCTGAGAGAAGAAATTCCTCCTCACCTCTGTCTTAAATGGGCACCCCCTTACTCTGAGATTATACCCCCTGGTCCTAGACTCTCCCACAAGGAGAAACAACCTCTCAGCATCCACCCTGTCAAGCCGTTGAAGAGTCTTATATGTTTCAGTAAGGTCGCCTCTCATTCTTCTAAATTCCAATGTGTACAGGCCCAACCTACTCAACCTGTCCCCATGTGGTAAGGCCACTGGGTTTGTAATTCAGAGGCTCAGACTAATGCTCTGGAGCACAGGTTCAAATTCTACCATCGCCGTTTGCGGAATTAATGAATCTGGAATTAAAAGCTAGTCTCAGTAATGGGGGCCTTGAAACTATCATCAGTTGTTGCTAAAACCCATCTGATTCACTAATGCCCTTTAATGAAGGAAAAATGCCTTCCTTACCCAGTCTGGTGTACATGTGACTCCAGACCCACAGAAACGTGGTTGCCTCTTAACTGGCTGAGTAAACCACTCGGTTCAAGGGAAATTGGGGATGGGCAATGAATGCTGGCCTTGCCAGTGATGCAAAGAATAAAGGAAAAAACTCCAGAGACTTGAGTACAAATTTCAGCTTGACACACCCGGTGCAGTACTGAGGGAGTGCTGCATTGTTGGAGGTGCCGTCTGTCCCCTCAATTGGATGTTAAAGCTCCCATTGTACTACTTGAAAGAACAGGCGAGTTCTCCCTGGACCAACATTTGTCCCTCAATTGACAGATTTTCTGGCTATACTCACAGTGCTGCATGTGGAAGCTTGATTTATGCAATTTAGCTGCTGCCTTTCCTACTTGACACCATGATTACACTTCAACAGTATCTTCTTGGTGTTGAAGAGCTTTGAACATCCTGAGATCATTTGAAGGGGCTACATCAAGTCTTTTTCTTCCTTTTCAAGATTGAGCCAATTGACACCAAGCTTGTTGTTTAAAAAAAATGTAGATTGCAAGAGGTAGAGGAGATTGAGAGTTTCTGGGTTGTGGGAAATTAATGGATAAAACAATCGATTTTGAATGAACTCTGAACAATAAGCAATGTATCAAGTCTATGAAAGTATGAGAAAAAGGCCTACACTTGTTTGTCTTTAGCAGCCCCAATTATCCTAACACCAGCTCCTGCTGCACTCAGCTGGAAAATTCTTACAATTGCAAGAAGCAGCAAACATGCAAGTGGCCTTGATTTCCCACAATGCAGGAGCAATGCTCAGCCTGAGCTCTGCACTGTCTCGAAATCACTTCCTGTGTAGTTCTTTAACTGACCAGAAGATGCCACATGTGTTCTGTTAATATAAGCTGCTCAGTTACAGTACAGGTCAAGCAAGCTCATAAAGAAAGGTCATATCTGGTAGTAATATCAATGTACGAAATAGGAGCAGAAGTAAGCCATTTGGCCCCTCAAGTCTGCTCCGCCACCCAACAAAATCATGGCTGAACAAAAACAGAATTACCTGGAAAAACTCAGCAGGTCTGGCAGCATCGGCGGAGAAGACAAGAGTTGACGTTTCGAGTCCTCATGACCCTTCGACAGAACATCTTCTGTCGAAGGGTCATGGGGACTCGAAACGTCAACTCTTTTCTTCTCCGCCGATGCTGCCAGACCTGCTGAGTTTTTCCAGGTAATTCTGTTTTTGTTTTGGATTTCCAGCATCCGCAGTTTTTTTTGTTTTTAAAATCATGGCTGATCCTGTTTGTGTTTGAGTTCTACGTTCCCACCTACCCCAAGAACCTTTGATTCCCTTGCCTAACAATAATCTAACTACCTTTGCCTTAAAAATATTCAGTGATCCCACCTCCACCACCTTCTGAGGGGGAAAATTCCAAAGTCCCACAACCCTCAGAGAAAAATTCCCCCTCATCTCTGTCCTATAAGGGCAACCCCTAATTTTAAAACAGTGGCCCCTAGTTCTGGACTGACCCACAAGAGGAAACATCCTTCCGACGTCCACCTTGTCAAAGCCATTCAAGATCTTGTATACTTCAATCAGTTTACCCCTCACTCTTCTAAACTCCAGTGGACACAAGCCAAGTCTGCCCAACCTTTCCTCATAAGACAACCCACTCATTCCAGGTATCAATTTAGTAAATCCCCTCCAATGCATTTACACCCTTCCTTAAATAAGGAGACTAAAACTGCACACAGTATTTGAGATGAGAGCTCACCAATGTCCTGTAAAACTGAAGCATAACTACCTTACTCTTATGTTCAATTCTCCTCGTAATAAAGGATAGCTTTCCATTAGCCTTCTTGATTACATGCTGTACCTACATACTAACTTTATGTGACTCATACACCAGAACATCTAGATCCCTCTGCACCTCAGAATTCTGCAGTCATTCTCTGTTTAATTAAGACTCTGCTTTTTTATCCTTCCTGCCAAAGAGAACAATTTCACATTTACCCATTATATTCCATCTGCCAGATTTGTTCCCACTCACCCAAGCTATTTATTTCTGTCTGCAAACTCCTGATGTCTTCTTCACAACATACTTTCCTACCAATCTTTGTGCCAGCAGCAAATTTAGCTATCATGCTTCGCTCCCCTCATCTAAGTCATTGACGTTAATTGTAAAAAGTTGAGGCTCCAGCACAGATCCCTGCAGGACTCCACTCGTCACATCCTGCCACTCAGACAAAGACCCATTTATGCATACCCTCTGTCTTCTGCCAGCCAGCCAATCTTCTTTCCAGACTAATATGTTACCCCCTACACCATGAGCTTTTATTTTCTGAAATAACCTTTGATGTATCACAGCATCACAGTGTCTTTACAGTGCAGGAGGCCGCCATTTGGCCCATCGAGTCTGGACTGGCTCTCTGAGAGTCTATTCCACCTGGTCTCACTTCCCTGCCTTATCCCTGTAACCTTGCTCATTCTCTCTTTTCAGGTAGGAATCCAATTCCCTTTTGAATACCTCAATTGAACCTGCCTCCACCACCCTTTCAGGAAGTTTGTTCCAAACTCCAGCCACCCTCTGGGTGAAAAAAAAAATCCTCACATCACTTTTACTCCTTTTGCCAACTACTTTGAATCTGTGCCCTCTACTTCTCAATGTTCTTTTGAGTGGGAACAGTTTCCCACTATTTACCCTGTTCATACCCCTCAGGATTTGAATACTTCTATCAAGTCTCCTCTCAGCTTTCTTTACTCCAAGGAAAAGAGTCCGAACCTCTCCAATCTATCTTCATAGCTACAGTTCTTCATCCTGGAATCATTCTTGTGAACCTCCTCTGCACTGTCTCCAATGCCTTCACATCCTTCCTCAAGTATGGTGCCCAGATCTGGATGCAGTACTCCTGATGAGGCCTAACTAGTGACTTATGGAAGTTCAGCATGACCTTCTTACTCTCATGTCAATGCCCCTATTAATACAGCCTAAGGTACTATATGCTTTATTAACTGCTCTTTCAACATGCTTTGCCATCTTCAATGACCTATGTACATATACACCAAAGTCCCTCTGTCCCTGCACCTCCTTTTGAGGCTCTCTCTTTATTTTATACTGTCTCACCACATCTTTCCTGCCAAAACAAATCACCTCACATTTCTCTGCACTGAACTTCATCTGCTACTTGCCTGCCCAACCCACCAACATGTCTATGTCCTTTTGAAGTTCAAAACTATCTGCATCACAGTTGACAACATTCCCAATCTTCGCACCATCTGCAAATTTTGAAATCATGCTCTGCACACCACAGCCTAGGTCACAATATATATCAGAAAGAGCAAGGGTCCGAATACTGACCCCTGAGGAACTCCACTACAAACATTCCTCCAATTTAAAAACCAACCATTTATTACTACTACAACAAAACAAAAACAGAATTACCTGGAAAAACTCAGCAGGTCTGGCAGCATCGACGGAGAAGAAAAGAGTTGACGTTTCGAGTCCTCATGACCCTTCGACAGAACTAGGTGAATCCCAGGAAGGGGTGAAATATAAGCTGGTTTAAGGTGGTGGGGGGAAGCCGGGGTTGGGGGGGGTGTTGTTGTGGGGCGGGGGAGAGAAGTGGAGGGGGTTGGTGTGGTTGTAGGCAAAAGCAGTGATAGAAGCAGATCATCAAAAGATGTCACAGACAGCAGAACAAAAGAACACATAGGTGTCGAAGTTGTTGATATTATCTAAACGAATGTGCTAATTAAGAATGGATGGTAGGGCACTCAAGGTATAGCTCTAGTGGGGGTGGGGGGAGCATAAAAGATTTTAAAATATTTTAAAATAATGGAAATAGGTGGGAAAAAGAAAAATCTATATAATTTATTGGAAAAAAACAAAAGGAAGGGGGAAGAAACAGAAAGGGGGTGGGGATGGAGGAGGGAGGTCAAGACCTAAAGTTGTTGAATTCAATATTCAGTCCAGAAGGCTGTAAAGTGCCTAGTCGGAAGATGAGGTGTTGTTCCTCCAGTTTGCGTTGGGCTTCACTGGAACAATGCAGCAAGCCAAGGACAGACATGTGGGCAAGAGAGCAGGGTGGAGTGTTGAAATGGCAAGCGACAGGGAGGTTTGGGTCATTCTTGCGGACAGACTGCAGGTGTTCTGCAAAGTGGTCGCCCAGTTTACGTTTGGTCTCTCCAATGTAGAGGAGACCGCATTGGGAGCAACAAATACAGTAGACTAGGTTGGGGGAAATGCAAGTGAAATGTTGCTTCACTTGAAAGGAGTGTTTGGGCCCTTGGACGGTGAGGAGAGAGGAAGTGAAGGGGCAGGTGTTACATCTTTTGCGTGGGCATGGGGTGGTGCCATAGGTGGGGGTTGGGGAGTAGGGGGTGATGGAGGAGTGGACCAGGGTGTCCCGGAGGGAACGATCCCTACAGAATGCCGACGGGGGGGGTGAAGGGAAGATGTGTTTGGTAGTGGCATCATGCTGGAGTTGGCAGAAATGGCGGAGGATGATCCTTTGAATGCGGAGGCTGGTGGGGTGATAAGTGAGGACAAGGGGGACCCTATCATGTTTCTGGAAGGGAGGAGAAGGCATGAGGGCGGATGCGCGGGAGATGGGCCGGACACGGTTGAGGACCCTGTCAACGACCGTGGGTGGAAAACCTCGGTTAAGGAAGAAGGAGGACATGTCAGAGGAACTGTTTTTGAAGGTTGCATCATCAGAACAGTTGCGACGGAGGCGAAGGAACTGAGAGAATGGGATGGAGTCCATACAGGAAGTGGGGTGTGAGGAGCTGTAGTCAAGGTAGCTGTGGGAGTCCGTAGGCTTGTAATGGATATTGGTGGACAGTCTATCACCAGAGATTGAGACAGCGAGGTCAAGGAAGGGAAGGGAAGTGTCAGAGATGGACCACGTGAAAATGATGGAGGGGTGGAGATTGGAAGCAAAATTAATAAATTTTTCCAAGTCCCGACTCTCTGTTTTCTGTCACTCAGCCAATTTCTTATCCAAGTGCCTACTTTCCCTTTTATTCCATGACCTAGAATTTTGCTCACAAATCTGTCATGTGGCACCTTATCAAATGCTTTCTGGAAGTCCAAGTACAGTACATCTACAGGATCCCCTCTATCCACTGCACATGTTACTCCTTCAAAGAATAGTAAATTGGTTAAACATGGTTTCCCTTTCATAAAACCATGCTGGCTCTTTACGATTACCTTGAGTTTTTCTAAGTGCCCAGCTATAACCTCTTTAATGATCAACTCTAACACCTTTCCCATAATGGATGTCAAGCTAACTGGCTCTCTCCCTTCTTGAATGGAGGGGCTATATTTGCTACTTTCCAGTCTGATAGAACCTTTCCAGGATCTAGGGAATTTTGGAAAATCAACATCAACACATCTGCTACCTCATTAGCCCCACCTCTTTTAAGACCCTAGGATGAAGTCCATCTGGACCCAGACTTAAAAGGAAGTGCACAGTTGTGGAGATGCACTAGTAAGCAAGGCCTCAGGTTTTATTGCTGGATCCAAACTATTCTCCTCTCCCCATTGATATTTTATCTGCTGCTCCTGATCTTGTGCATGCTCTGGTTAGGTGGACATTGGTGTCTAGAGATATCTCTGCAGAGGAACACTGCAGGAGTTCCCCAGGGAAGTGTCACCAAATCTTTGAGGATAAATGCTATGTACCCATGCCCCTTGATTGTTATCCAATCACTTCTGCCACATTGTGGGCCATCATGTGTTGTTTTACTTATAATACTGCCAAATATTAAAAAATGTTTTTTTTGATGACTTGTAATGATGATTTCCGTGATTACATAAAGTGCGTTTATATATCCATTAAATTACCTGAATTCTTCACACACCTGTCTCTAGTTTTCATTGACTGCTACCTTGTAGCTTGCTAAATCTGAAGTATAACTTGGTTCCATGCTGAATCATTCAGTAGTACTTTATCTTGATAATAATGATGTTGCTATTCTAACTTTACAATTTTCTTACAGTGACTTTGATTGCAGGAACAAGCTGTTTCCAGTCAATGCCCAAGCACTCTACAGTGAGGACAATGCATTGTTGGCTTGTTGTATAATGGGGAATGGGCAAGGAGCAAGACTATATTAATGTGATTAAGTCCTGTATAGAATGCAACAAAATGACCACCACCATGAGAAGCTTCCCTGTTTAATGGACCAAAGAACACTTTTAATTTCAGTATATGTTCACTATGATTTTAGAGGAATTTAAAAACATGAGTAGGCAGTCAGCCCCTTGAGTCTGTTCCATCATCCAGTTAGATTGTGGCTAATCTATATCTTAATTCCATCCACCTGCCTTGGTCCTGTCTCCCTTAATATCTTTGTCTAACAAAAATCGATCAAACTTAGTTTTGACACACCAATTAAGCCCCAGCCTCAACAGCTTTTTGGGGGAGAGAGTTCCAGATTTCTACTAACCCTTTGTGTGAAGAAGTGTTTCTTGACATCACCCCTGAAAGACCTGGCTCGAATTTTGGGGGTATACCTGCCTTGCTCTGAACTCTGCCCACTAGTGGAAATAGTTTAGCTCCAACTGTCCTATCAATTCAGCATGGTTTTGTGAAGGGGAGGTCGTGTCTCACTAACTTGATCGAGTTTTTTTAAAATAAATATTTTTAAGAATACATCCAAAACTTGTAGATGAGATTTGGAAGACAGGTAATTGAGGCTAGGTGAATCAAAAACAGAAGGGATTGCCCATTGTCTGAAACAAAGGAATAAGTTTAAAGGTTGGCCATTTTGGACTGAGATGAGGTGAAATTTCCTCACTTAGAGGGTTGTGAACTTTTGGAATTTTCTACTCCAGTGGGTTGTGGATGTTCGGTTGATAAATTTATTCAAGTCAGACATCACTAAGTTTTTGGATGCTAAGGTAACCAAGCGATATGGCAATGAGGCAGGAAAGTGGAGTTAAAGTGGAAGATCAGCCATGATCTTATTGAATAGGGGAACAGGCTCTGAGGACTGATTTGGATATATTTTTAAAAATGTTTATGTTTTTTATTTTGTTATTTTTAATTTTATTTCTATATTTCTTATGTTCTTACAAAACTGCTCTAGACAATACACCTGTGCTTTCCGGATTATGGTGTACATTCTCCCTTGACATGGATTTGACTCTTGGCCAGGGATTTTCACCAACCATTCAGGCTCCTATCTTTTAATTTTGAATCCAGTGACTCTGTTGTTGGCCCTATCTTTGATCTAAATAAAGCAGCTAATACCAGTCCTGATTAATCCAGACCATAATCCCATCCTCAAAATGACAAACCTGATTTATTAATCCATTTAAAATTTAAAGTCAGTGTCCTACACTGTAAAGGGATGCTTGGATTTGTCATAATTTTTCAATATTAGTAGGAGACAGAGCAATCCACTAGCACCCGAGGATAAAATCCAGAACAGTAGTTTACGAGTCACTTTGCCAGTTAGTCTTTCCCCTCTTTCATTCATCTACCTTCAACTCTAACCAACTAATCCAGGTTACAGTAAGAGGGAGCCTTGGCATTCTCATCCAATGAAAACTCAATCTCCTAGCATTAGTCCACTGCCTCAAAAATTGTGATAAATTGAATCTCAGCCAATCACTTTGATCATCTTCCCAAGGCACCAATTGACAAGAAGGGAGCAACATGACAATGCCAATAAAGTTCTGGGTGCAGACTGTTTCGAGACTTCGTTTATGATAATAACAGAAACTGAATTCAAAAAGTATTGCAATTGAAATATTTACTGCCATGGATGCTTAAGTCAACTCAAAAGATATAATTCCTCTTTCTCGCACCCCATGCCTTCACCATTCAGTGACATCATGCAAAGAATCAGAGAGAGACTGCACTGAAGGTGTGCAGCCATCTCCACATTAACCCTTTGTTCCGCTTTCAGTTGCTGCACTGGACTATGTTGGATACTGCTTCACATTTGCAGGAAGTTTTGTTTTTGTAACTCCAGCACTTGCACGACCTAAGAGTGGAAGGATTCAGTCGTGGCCTTTAAAAGGGATTGAAATTATAAGTAAGGGACAGGGGGAGTGGCATGAGCTGGGTTGCTCTTGCAGAGACTGGCACAGACACAATGGGCTGAATGACCTCCATCTGTGTTGTTACCACTCAATGATTCTACCTACTGAACACTCTGAAGCAGAATTAAAAGAATGGGCTGAGTGTTACTGTTCATCTCATTTTAAAAGTCTGCCTTTGGCAGCCAATCCAAAATAATGTTATAAAGGAGATCATTGGCATATTTCAGAACCAAAAACAACATATTTAATATCAGTGAATGTTATAGTGAATTCTATAAAGATGGTGCTTTAAAAAAGGATTCCCTCTAGACCTCTTCCCTGTCTTGAAGGTTCTGCCTCTAGTGAGATGATGTTCCATGTATGCCATCATGATGCGTGAACCTGTTTCTTTTTACTCATTCACAGGATGTGGGAGTCACTGGCAAGGCAGGATTTCTCCCCCATTTTCAATTGCCCTTGAGAAGGTGACAATTGAGTGGCTTACTAGACTATTTCAGAGGTCAGTTAAGAGTCAACCACAAAGCTGTGGATTTGGAGTCATATGTAGACCAGATCAGGTAAGGATCACAGATTTTCTTCTCTAGAGTACATTAATGAACAATTTGGGTCTATGCAACAAACTGATAAAGTCACCATTACTGATGCTAGCTTTTTATTTAATTAACTGAATTAAAATTCATAAATTATCGTGGTAGGATTTGAACTCCCATCCCCAGATTTATTAGCATATAACTCTGGATTACTAATCTGGTAACATAGCCACTATACTGCTGCACCCTATGTTGCGCTATTGAGCTCTGATTACAGGTAGAATGAATCAGAGGCGACATATGAGGGAAAGCTCTTTTCATGGTTAGGATTTGGAATGCACTGCTTCATTGAGCGGTGGATACAGATTCATTACTAGCCTTCTAAAGGATAATAGTAGCCTTCAACTGGATAAAAACTTGAAGGAGAGAGTAAATAGCAGGGACATGAGAAAGGAGTGAGGGATTGGGACTAACCGGATTGTTCTTTGAAGAAGCTGGCATAGGATCAATGGGCTGAATGGCCTCCTTCTGTGCTGTATAATTCTGTTGGAGGATTTGGCCAATGTGGGGTGGGGTCATCACAGCATAGCCAAGTAATACTATCCAGAAGGGATTCCTGGCCAGTGGTTGGTCAGGATCCATCAATGACTCCTTCTCCTTAAAACAGAGGAACTGAGGGAAATTATTGCTACTATTTTAATCACCTGTGGGTTCAGTAATTAGCCGTTACGTGATGGGACTAGTAATCTAGAGAATATGAGTTCAAACCATGGCAATTGAGAAATTGAATTCAGTTTTTACAAAATCTGAAAATTGAAAGTGATCATGAGGATGTGGGATTGTCTTAAAAACCCACTGGCTGAAGAAACCTCTTTATGGAAAGACACCTGCCCTCCTTACTTGGTCCAGTCTGTATGTGACTCCAGACTTATACCATTGTGATAGATTCTTAACTTCCCTCTGAAGCCACTCAGTTGTCTCAAACCTCAAAGAATACACCACAGCCTGCAGCGGTTCAGGAAGGAGGCTTACCAGCAGCTTCCCAGGGCAGCAAGGGTGGGCAATAAATGCCAATCTTACCAGCAATGCCAACATCCCAAGGATGAATTAATAAAAACTCAG